>NC_091152.1:56772964-56865464 GCF_040958095.1 Procambarus clarkii | reverse complement strand
CAACACAGTACGGTGCACCAGCACCACACAACACAATACAGTAAGTACGGTGCACCAGCATCACACAACACAGTACAGTGCACCAGCACCACACAACACAGTACGGTGCACCAGCACCACACAACACAGTACGGTGCACCAGCACCACACTACACAGTACGGTGCACCAGCACCACACAACACAGTACGGTGCACCAGCACCACACAACACAGTACAGTGCACCAGCACCACACAACACAGTACGGTGCACCAGCACCACACAACACAGTACGGTGCACCAGCACCACATAACACAGTACGGTGCACCAGCACCACACAACACAGTACGGTGCACCAGCACTACACAACACAGTAGGGAGCACCAGCACCACACAACACAGTACGATGCACCAGCACCACACAACACAGTACAGTGCACCAGCACCACACAACACAGTACAGTAAGTACGGTGCACCAGCACCACACAACACAGTACGGTGCACCATCACCACACAACACAGTACAGTGCACCAGCACCACACAGCACAGTACGGTGCACTAGCACCACACAACACAGTACGGTGCACCAGCACCACACAACACAGTACGGTGCACCAGCACCACACAACACAGTACAGTGCACCAGCACCACACAACACAGTACGGTGCACCAGCACCACACAACACAGTAAGGTGCACCAGCACCACACAACACAGTACGGTGCACCAGCACCACACAACACTGTAGGGAGCACCAGCACCACACAACACAGTACGGTGCACCAGCACCACACAACACAGTACGGTGCACCAGCACCACACAACACAGTACAGAGCACCAGCACCACACAACAGAGTACATTGCACCAGCACCACACAACACAGTACGGTGCACCAGCACCACACAACACAGTACGGTGCACCAGCACCACACAACACAGTATGGTGCACCAGCACCACACAACACAGTACGGTGCCCCAGCACCACACAACACAGTACAGTGCACCAGCATCACACAACACAGTACAGTGCACCAGCACCACACAACACAGTACAGTGCACCAGCACCACACAACACAGTAGGGAGCACCAGCACCACACAACACAGTACGGTGCACCAGCACCACACAACACAGTACGGTGCACCAGCACCACACAACACAGTAGGGAGCACCAGCACCACACAACACAGTATGGTGCACCAGCACCACACAACACAGTACGGTGCACCAGCACCACACAACACAATACAGTAAGTACGGTGCACCAGCATCACACAACACAGTACAGTGCACCAGCACCACACAACACAGTACGGTGCACCAGCACCACACAACACAGTACGGTGCACCAGCACCACACAACACAGTACGGTGCACCAGCACCACACAACACAGTTCGGTGCACCAGCACCACACAACACAGTACAGTGCACCAGCACCACACAACACAGTACGGTGCACCAGCACCACACAACACAGTACGGTGCACCAGCACCACACAACACAGTACGGTGCACCAGCACTACACAACACAGTAGGGAGCACCAGCACCACACAACACAGTACGGTGCACCAGCACCACACAACACAGTACGGTGCACCAGCACCACACAACACAGTACAGTGCACCAGCACCACACAACACAGTACAGTAAGTACGGTGCACCAGCACCACACAACACAGTACGGTGCACCAGCACCACACAACACAGTACAGTGCACCAGCACCACACAACACAGTACGGTGCACTAGCACCACACAACACAGTACGGTGCACCAGCACCACACAACACAGTACGGTGCACCAGCACCACACAACCCAGTACGGTGCACCAGCACCACACAACACAGTACGGTGCACCAGCACCACACAACACAGTACGGTGCACCAGCACCACACAACACAGTACGGTGCACCAGCACCACACAACACTGTAGGGAGCACCAGCACCACACAACACAGTACGGTGCACCAGCACCACACAACACAGTACGGTGCACCAGCACCACACAACACAGTACGGAGCACCAGCACCACACAACAGAGTACATTGCACCAGCACCACACAACACAGTACGGTGCACCAGCACCACACAACACAGTACGGTGCACCAGAACCACACAACACAGTATGGTGCACCAGCACCACACAACACAGTACGGTGCCCCAGCACCACACAACACAGTACAGTGCACCAGCATCACACAACACAGTACAGTGCACCAGCACCACACAACACAGTACAGTGCACCAGCACCACACAACACAGTAGGGAGCACCAGCACCACACAACACAGTACGGTGCACCAGCACCACACAACACAGTAGGGAGCACCAGCACCACACAACACAGTACGGTGCACCAGCACCACACAACACAGTACGGTGCACCAGCACCACACAACACAGTACGGTGCACCAGCACCACACAACACAGTACAGTAAGTACGGTGCACCAGCACCACACAACACAGTACGGAGCACCAGTACCACACAACACAGTACGGAGCACCAGCACCACACAACACAGTACGGAGCACCAGCACCACACAGTACAGTGCACCCGCACCACACAACACAGTACGGTGCACCAGCACCACACAACACAGTACAGTGCACCAGCACCACACAACACAGTACGGAGCACCAGCACCACACAACACAGTACAGTAAGTACGGTGCACCCGCACCACACAACACAGTACAGTAAGTACGGTGCACCAGCACCACACAACACAGTACGGAGCACCAGCACCACACAACACAGTACGGAGCACCAGCACCACACAACACAGTACAGTGCACCAGCACCACACAACACAGTACAGTGCACCCGCACCAAACAACACAGTACGGTGCACCAGCACCACACAACACAGTACAGTGCACCAGCACCACACAACACAGTACGGAGCACCAGCACCACACAACACAGTACAGTAAGTACGGTGCACCCGCACCACACAACACAGTACAGTAAGTACGGTGCACCAGCACCACACAACACAGTACGGAGCACCAGCACCACACAACACAGTACAGTAAGTACGGTGCACCCGCACCACACAACACAGTACAGTAAGTACGGTGCACCAGCACCACACAACACAGTACGGAGCACCAGCACCACACAACACAGTACAGTAGGTACGGAGCACCAGCACCACACAACACAGTACAGTAGGTACGGTGCACCCGAACCACACAACACAGTACAGTAAGTACGGTGCACCAGCACCACACAACACAGTACGGTGCACCAGCACCACGCAACACAGTACGGTGCACCAGCACCACACAACACAGTACGGTGCACCAGCACCACACAACACAGTACGGTGCACCAGCACCACACAACACAGTACGGAGCACCAGCACCACACAACACAGTACGGTGCACCAGCACCACACAACACAGTATGGTGCACCAGCACCACACAACACAGTACAGTGCACCAGCACCACACAACACAGTACGGTGCACCAGCATCACACAACACAGTACAGTGCACCAGCACCACACAACACAGTACGGTGCACCAGCACCACACAACACAGTACGGTGCACCAGCACCACACAACACAGTAGGGAGAACCAGCACCACACAACACAGTATGGTGCACCAGCACCACACAACACAGTACGGTGCACCAGCACCACACAACACAATACAGTAAGTACGGTGCACCAGCATCACACAACACAGTACAGTGCACCAGCACCACACAACACAGTACGGTGCACCAGCACCACACAACACAGTACGGTGCACCAGCACCACACTACACAGTACGGTGCACCAGCACCACACAACACAGTACGGTGCACCAGCACCACACAACACAGTACAGTGCACCAGCACCACACAACACAGTACGGTGCACCAGCACCACACAACACAGTACGGTGCACCAGCACCACATAACACAGTACGGTGCACCAGCACCACACAACACAGTACGGTGCACCAGCACTACACAACACAGTAGGGAGCACCAGCACCACACAACACAGTACGATGCACCAGCACCACACAACACAGTACAGTGCACCAGCACCACACAACACAGTACAGTAAGTACGGTGCACCAGCACCACACAACACAGTACGGTGCACCAGCACCACACAACACAGTACAGTGCACCAGCACCACACAACACAGTACGGTGCACTAGCACCACACAACACAGTACGGTGCACCAGCACCACACAACACAGTACGGTGCACCAGCACCACACAACACAGTACAGTGCACCAGCACCACACAACACAGTACGGTGCACCAGCACCACACAACACAGTAAGGTGCACCAGCACCACACAACACAGTACGGTGCACCAGCACCACACAACACTGTAGGGAGCACCAGCACCACACAACACAGTACGGTGCACCAGCACCACACAACACAGTACGGTGCACCAGCACCACACAACACAGTACAGAGCACCAGCACCACACAACAGAGTACATTGCACCAGCACCACACAACACAGTACGGTGCACCAGCACCACACAACACAGTACGGTGCACCAGCACCACACAACACAGTATGGTGCACCAGCACCACACAACACAGTACGGTGCCCCAGCACCACACAACACAGTACAGTGCACCAGCATCACACAACACAGTACAGTGCACCAGCACCACACAACACAGTACAGTGCACCAGCACCACACAACACAGTAGGGAGCACCAGCACCACACAACACAGTACGGTGCACCAGCACCACACAACACAGTACGGTGCACCAGCACCACACAACACAGTAGGGAGCACCAGCACCACACAACACAGTATGGTGCACCAGCACCACACAACACAGTACGGTGCACCAGCACCACACAACACAATACAGTAAGTACGGTGCACCAGCATCACACAACACAGTACAGTGCACCAGCACCACACAACACAGTACGGTGCACCAGCACCACACAACACAGTACGGTGCACCAGCACCACACAACACAGTACGGTGCACCAGCACCACACAACACAGTACGGTGCACCAGCACCACACAACACAGTACAGTGCACCAGCACCACACAACACAGTACGGTGCACCAGCACCACACAACACAGTACGGTGCACCAGCACCACACAACACAGTACGGTGCACCAGCACCACACAACACAGTACGGTGCACCAGCACCACACAACACAGTACGGTGCACCAGCACCACACAACACAGTACGGTGCACCAGCACCACACAACACAGTACAGTGCACCAGCACCACACAACACAGTACAGTAAGTACGGTGCACCAGCACCACACAACACAGTACGGTGCACCAGCACCACACAACACAGTACAGGTGCACCAGCACCACACAACACAGTACGGTGCACCAGCACCACACAACACAGTACGGTGCACCAGCACCACACAACACAGTACGGTGCACCAGCACCACACAACACAGTACGGTGCACCAGCACCACACAACACAGTACGGTGCACCAGCACCACACAACACAGTACGGTGCACCAGCACCACACAACACAGTACGGTGCACCAGCACCACACAACACAGTACGGGAGCACCAGCACCACACAACACAGTACGGTGCACCAGCACCACACAACACAGTACGGTGCACCAGCACCACACAACACAGTACGGAGCACCAGCACCACACAACACAGTACAGTGCACCAGCACCACACAACACAGTACGGTGCACCAGCACCACACAACACAGTACGGTGCACCAGCACCACACAACACAGTATGGTGCACCAGCACCACACAACACAGTACGGTGCACCAGCACCACACAACACAGTACAGTGCACCAGCATCACACAACACAGTACAGTGCACCAGCACCACACAACACAGTACAGTGCACCAGCACCACACAACACAGTACGGGAGCACCAGCACCACACAACACAGTACGGTGCACCAGCACCACACAACACAGTACGGTGCACCAGCACCACACAACACAGTACGGTGCACCAGCACCACACAACACAGTACGGTGCACCAGCACCACACAACACAGTACGGTGCACCAGCACCACACAACACAGTACAGTAAGTACGGTGCACCAGCACCACACAACACAGTACGGTGCACCAGCACCACACAACACAGTACGGATGCACCAGCACCACACAACACAGTACGGATGCACCAGCACCACACACAGTACAGTGCACCAGCACCACACAACACAGTACGGTGCACCAGCACCACACAACACAGTACGGTGCACCAGCACCACACAACACAGTACGGTGCACCAGCACCACACAACACAGTACGGAGCACCAGCACCACACAACACAGTACGGTGCACCAGCACCACACAACACAGTACGGTGCACCAGCACCACACAACACAGTACGGTGCACCAGCACCACACAACACAGTACGGTGCACCAGCACCACACAACACAGTACAGTAAGTACGGTGCACCAGCACCACACAACACAGTACAGTAAGTACGGTGCACCAGCACCACACAACACAGTACGGAGCACCAGCACCACACAACACAGTACGGATGCACCAGCACCACACAACACAGTACAGTGCACCAGCACCACACAACACAGTACAGGTGCACCAGCACCACACAACACAGTACGGTGCACCAGCACCACACAACACAGTACAGTGCACCAGCACCACACAACACAGTACGGTGCACCAGCACCACACAACACAGTACGGTGCACCAGCACCACACAACACAGTACGGTGCACCAGCACCACACAACACAGTACGGTGCACCAGCACCACACAACACAGTACGGAGCACCAGCACCACACAACACAGTACAGGTGCACCAGCACCACACAACACAGTACAGTGCACCAGCACCACACAACACAGTACGGTGCACCAGCACCACACAACACAGTACGGTGCACCAGCACCACACAACACAGTACGGTGCACCAGCACCACACAACACAGTACGGTGCACCAGCACCACACAACACAGTACAGTAAGTACGGTGCACCAGCACCACACAACACAGTACGGTGCACCAGCACCACACAACACAGTACAGTAAGTACGGTGCACCAGCACCACACAACACAGTACAGTAAGTACGGTGCACCAGCACCACACAACACAGTACGGAGCACCAGCACCACACAACACAGTACAGTATGTACGGTGCACCAGCACCACACAACACAGTACAGTAAGTACGGTGCACCAGCACCACACAACACAGTACGGTGCACCAGCACCACACAACACAGTACGGTGCACCAGCACCACACAACACAGTACGGTGCACCAGCACCACACAACACAGTACGGTGCACCAGCACCACACAACACAGTACGGAGCACCAGCACCACACAACACAGTACGGTGCACCAGCACCACACAACACAGTATGGTGCACCAGCACCACACAACACAGTACAGTGCACCAGCACCACACAACACAGTACGGTGCACCAGCACCACACAACACAGTACAGGTGCACCAGCACCACACAACACAGTACGGTGCACCAGCACCACACAACACAGTACGGTGCACCAGCACCACACAACACAGTAGGGAGCACCAGCACCACACAACACAGTATGGTGCACCAGCACCACACAACACAGTATGGTGCACCAGCACCACACAACACAGTACGGTGCACCAGCACCACACAACACAATACAGTAAGTACGGTGCACCAGCATCACACAACACAGTACAGTGCACCAGCACCACACAACACAGTACGGTGCACCAGCACCACACAACACAGTACGGTGCACCAGCACCACACAACACAGTACGGTGCACCAGCACCACACAACACAGTACGGTGCACCAGCACCACACAACACAGTACGGTGCACCAGCACCACACAACACAGTACGGTGCACCAGCACCACACAACACAGTACGGTGCACCAGCACCACACAACACAGTACGGTGCACCAGCACCACACAACACAGTACGGTGCACCAGCACCACACAACACAGTAGGGAGCACCAGCACCACACAACACAGTACGGTGCACCAGCACCACACAACACAGTACAGTGCACCAGCACCACACAACACAGTACAGTAAGTACGGTGCACCAGCACCACACAACACAGTACGGTGCACCAGCACCACACAACACAGTACAGTGCACCAGCACCACACAACACAGTACGGTGCACCAGCACCACACAACACAGTACGGTGCACCAGCACCACACAACACAGTACGGTGCACCAGCACCACACAACACAGTACAGTGCACCAGCACCACACAACACAGTACGGTGCACCAGCACCACACAACACAGTACGGTGCACCAGCACCACACAACACAGTACGGTGCACCAGCACCACACAACACAGTACGGGAGCACCAGCACCACACAACACAGTACGGTGCACCAGCACCACACAACACAGTACGGTGCACCAGCACCACACAACACAGTACAGTGCACCAGCACCACACAACACAGTACAGTGCACCAGCACCACACAACACAGTACGGTGCACCAGCACCACACAACACAGTACGGTGCACCAGCACCACACAACACAGTACGGTGCACCAGCACCACACAACACAGTACGGTGCACCAGCACCACACAACACAGTACAGTGCACCAGCATCCACACAACACAGTACAGTGCACCAGCACCACACAACACAGTACAGTGCACCAGCACCACACAACACAGTACGGGAGCACCAGCACCACACAACACAGTACGGTGCACCAGCACCACACAACACAGTACGGGAGCACCAGCACCACACAACACAGTATGGTGCACCAGCACCACACAACACAGTACGGTGCACCAGCACCACACAATACAGTAAGTACGGTGCACCAGCACCACACAACACAGTACAGTGCACCAGCACCACACAACACAGTACGGTGCACCAGCACCACACAACACAGTACGGTGCACCAGCACCACACAACACAGTACGGTGCACCAGCACCACACAACACAGTACGGTGCACCAGCACCACACAACACAGTACGGTGCACCAGCACCACACAACACAGTACGGTGCACCAGCACCACACAACACAGTACGGTGCACCAGCACCACACAACACAGTACGGTGCACCAGCACCACACAACACAGTACGGTGCACCAGCACCACACAACACAGTACGGTGCACCAGCACCACACAACACAGTACGGTGCACCAGCATCACACAACACAGTACAGTGCACCAGCACCACACAACACAGTACGGTGCACCAGCACCACACAACACAGTACGGTGCACCAGCACCACACAACACAGTACGGTGCACCAGCACCACACAACACAGTACGGTGCACCAGCACCACACAACACAGTACGGTGCACCAGCACCACACAACACAGTACAGGTGCACCAGCACCACACAACACAGTACGGTGCACCAGCACCACACAACACAGTACGGTGCACCAGCACCACACAACACAGTACGGTGCACCAGCACCACACAACACAGTAGGGAGCACCAGCACCACACAACACAGTACGGTGCACCACACAACACAGTACAGTGCACCAGCACCACACAACACAGTACAGTAAGTACTGTGCACCAGCACCACACAACACAGTACGGTGCACCAGCACCACACAACACAGTACAGTGCACCAGCACCACACAACACAGTACGGTGCACCAGCACCACACAACACAGTACGGTGCACCAGCACCACACAACACAGTACGGTGCACCAGCACCACACAACACAGTACAGTGCACCAGCACCACACAACACAGTACGGTGCACCAGCACCACACAACACAGTACGGTGCACCAGCACCACACAACACAGTACGGTGCACCAGCACCACACAACACAGTACGGTAGCACCAGCACCACACAACACAGTACAGGTGCACCAGCACCACACAACACAGTACGGTGCACCAGCACCACACAACACAGTACGGTGCACCAGCACCACACAACACAGTACGGTGCACCAGCACCACACAACACAGTACGGTGCACCAGCACCACACAACACAGTACGGTGCACCAGCACCACACAACACAGTACGGTGCACCAGCACCACACAACACAGTACGGTGCACCAGCACCACACAACACAGTACAGGTGCACCAGCATCACACAACACAGTACAGTGCACCAGCACCACACAACACAGTACAGTGCACCAGCACCACACAACACAGTACGGTAGCACCAGCACCACACAACACAGTACGGTGCACCAGCACCACACAACACAGTACGGGAGCACCAGCACCACACAACACAGTACGGTGCACCAGCACCACACAACACAGTACGGTGCACCAGCACCACACAACACAGTACAGTAAGTACGGTGCACCAGCACCACACAACACAGTACAGTGCACCAGCACCACACAACACAGTACGGTGCACCAGCACCACACAACACAGTACGGTGCACCAGCACCACACAACACAGTACGGTGCACCAGCACCACACAACACAGTACGGTGCACCAGCACCACACAACACAGTACGGTGCACCAGCACCACACAACACAGTACGGTGCACCAGCACCACACAACACAGTACGGTGCACCAGCACCACACAACACAGTACGGTGCACCAGCACCACACAACACAGTACGGTGCACCAGCACCACACAACACAGTACGGTGCACCAGCACCACACAACACAGTACGGATGCACCAGCACCACACAACACAGTACGGTGCACCAGCACCACACAACACAGTACGGTGCACCAGCACCACACAACACAGTACGGTGCACCAGCACCACACAACACAGTACGGTGCACCAGCACCACACAACACAGTACAGTGCACCAGCACCACACAACACAGTACGGTGCACCAGCACCACACAACACAGTACGGTGCACCAGCACCACACAACACAGTACGGTAAGTACGGTGCACCAGCACCACACAACACAGTACGGTGCACCAGCACCACACAACACAGTACAGTAAGTACGGTGCACCAGCACCACACAACACAGTACGGTGCACCAGCACCACACAACACAGTACGGTGCACCAGCACCACACAACACAGTACGGTGCACCAGCACCACACAACACAGTACGGTGCACCAGCACCACACAACACAGTACGGTGCACCAGCACCACACAACACAGTACGGTGCACCAGCACCACACAACACAGTACGGTGCACCAGCACCACACAACACAGTACGGTGCACCAGCACCACACAACACAGTACGGTGCACCAGCACCACACAACACAGTACGGTGCACCAGCACCACACAACACAGTACGGTGCACCAGCACCACACAACACAGTACGGTGCACCAGCACCACACAACACAGTACAGGTGCACCAGCACCACACAACACAGTACGGTGCACCAGCACCACACAACACAGTACGGTGCACCAGCACCACACAACACAGTACGGTGCACCAGCACCACACAACACAGTACGGTGCACCAGCACCACACAACACAGTACGGTGCACCAGCACCACACAACACAGTACGGTGCACCAGCACCACACAACACAGTACGGTGCACCAGCACCACACAACACAGTACAGTGCACCAGCACCACACAACACAGTACGGTGCACCAGCACCACACAACACAGTACAGGTGCACCAGCACCACACAACACAGTACGGAGCACCAGCACCACACAACACAGTACGGTGCACCAGCACCACACAACACAGTAGGGAGCACCAGCACCACACAACACAGTACTGGTGCACCAGCACCACACAACACAGTACGGTGCACCAGCACCACACAACACAATACAGTAAGTACGGTGCACCAGCACCACACAACACAGTACAGTGCACCAGCACCACACAACACAGTACGGTGCACCAGCACCACACAACACAGTACGGTGCACCAGCACCACACAACACAGTACGGTGCACCAGCACCACACAACACAGTACGGTGCACCAGCACCACACAACACAGTACAGTGCACCAGCACCACACAACACAGTACGGTGCACCAGCACCACACAACACAGTACGGTGCACCAGCACCACACAACACAGTACGGTGCACCAGCACCACACAACACAGTACGGTGCACCAGCACCACACAACACAGTACGGTGCACCAGCACCACACAACACAGTACGGTGCACCAGCACCACACAACACAGTACGGTGCACCAGCACCACACAACACAGTACAGTAAGTACGGTGCACCAGCACCACACAACACAGTACGGTGCACCAGCACCACACAACACAGTACGGTGCACCAGCACCACACAACACAGTACGGTGCACCAGCACCACACAACACAGTACAGTAAGTACGGTGCACCAGCACCACACAACACAGTACGGTGCACCAGCACCACACAACACAGTAGTACGGTGCACCAGCACCACACAACACAGTACGGTGCACCAGCACCACACAACACAGTACAGTAAGTACAGTGCACCAGCACCACACAACACAGTACGGTGCACCAGCACCACACAACACAGTACGGTGCACCAGCACCACACAACACAGTACGGTGCACCAGCACCACACAACACAGTACGGTGCACCAGCACCACACAACACAGTACGGTGCACCAGCACCACACAACACAGTACGGTGCACCAGCACCACACAACACAGTACAGGTGCACCAGCACCACACAACACAGTACGGTGCACCAGCACCACACAACACAGTACGGTGCACCAGCACCACACAACACAGTACGGTGCACCAGCACCACACAACACAGTACGGTGCACCAGCACCACACAACACAGTACGGTGCACCAGCACCACACAACACAGTACAGGTGCACCAGCACCACACAACACAGTACGGTGCACCAGCACCACACAACACAGTACGGTGCACCAGCACCACACAACACAGTACGGTGCACCAGCACCACACAACACAGTACGGTGCACCAGCACCACACAACACAGTACGGTGCACCAGCACCACACAACACAGTACGGTGCACCAGCACCACACAACACAGTACGGTGCACCAGCACCACACAACATACAGTAAGTACGGTGCACCAGCACCACACAACACAGTACGGTGCACCAGCACCACACAACACAGTACGGTGCACCAGCACCACACAACACAGTACGGTGCACCAGCACCACACAACACAGTACGGTGCACCAGCACCACACAACACAGTACGGTGCACCAGCACCACACAACACAGTACGGTGCACCAGCACCACACAACACAGTACGGTGCACCAGCACCACACAACACAGTACGGTGCACCAGCACCACACAACACAGTACGGTGCACCAGCACCACACAACACAGTACGGTGCACCAGCACCACACAACACAGTACGGTGCACCAGCACCACACAACACAGTACGGTGCACCAGCACCACACAACACAGTACAGGTGCACCAGCACCACACAACACAGTACGGTGCACCAGCACCACACAACACAGTACGGTGCACCAGCACCACACAACACAGTACGGTGCACCAGCACCACACAACACAGTACGGTGCACCAGCACCACACAACACAGTACGGTGCACCAGCACCACACAACACAGTACGGTGCACCAGCACCACACAACACAGTACGGTGCACCAGCACCACACAACACAGTACGGTGCACCAGCACCACACAACACAGTACGGTGCACCAGCACCACACAACACAGTACGGTGCACCAGCACCACACAACACAGTACGGTGCACCAGCACCACACAACACAGTACAGTGCACCAGCACCACACAACACAGTACGGTGCACCAGCACCACACAACACAGTACGGTGCACCAGCACCACACAACACAGTACGGTGCACCAGCACCACACAACACAGTACGGTGCACCAGCACCACACAACACAGTACGGTGCACCAGCACCACACAACACAGTACGGTGCACCAGCACCACACAACACAGTACGGTGCACCAGCACCACACAACACAGTACGGTGCACCAGCACCACACAACACAGTACAGGTGCACCAGCACCACACAACACAGTACGGTGCACCAGCACCACACAACACAGTACGGTGCACCAGCACCACACAACACAGTACGGTGCACCAGCACCACACAACACAGTACGGTGCACCAGCACCACACAACACAGTATGGTGCACCAGCACCACACAACACAGTACGGTGCACCAGCACCACACAACACAATACAGTAAGTACGGTGCACCAGCATCACACAACACAGTACAGTGCACCAGCACCACACAACACAGTACGGTGCACCAGCACCACACAACACAGTACGGTGCACCAGCACCACACAACACAGTACGGTGCACCAGCACCACACAACACAGTACGGTGCACCAGCACCACACAACACAGTACGGTGCACCAGCACCACACAACACAGTACGGTGCACCAGCACCACACAACACAGTACGGTGCACCAGCACCACACAACACAGTACGGTGCACCAGCACCACACAACACAGTACGGTGCACCAGCACCACACAACACAGTACGGTGCACCAGCACCACACAACACAGTACGGTGCACCAGCACCACACAACACAGTACTGTCGGAAAATCCGACACCATTTAATAATCATACAGATAATAGCTGTATTACCAACAAGTTACCCATAGAAAACGTAACTTGTAGTGGAATTACCGTCTAAAGAAAACGGGATATCATCACCACATACTATTATAAACCACCACCTATTATGGTGGGAATTATTCTTAAATACATTAGTCTTTGGACTTTACCATCATAAAAACATCTTATATTAATTAACTTAATTATCAATATTAAAGTAGAGTAAATGTGACCCTTCTATCACTTTCTGAAATCTGGACAAAGTAGGCCAGGCGTCAGAGTGGGGAAGGAGGGCAGCGATTGTTTATATTGAGACCAGAGGCTCACACGGGAGCAAATACGGCTCCTGTTAAATTTACTTGGACGTAGTGTTATGGAAACCAAAGGTGTACCATTTTTCAACACGCTGTCTACATATCAAGTTAAGTGTTCTTTCCGAAACCCATTATCTATCATTAGTGGCCATTAATGTCATTATATAGGGTGACCCGGTTAGAACGCGAAATCGCCTCATACTAAAGGTAATTAAGCCAGGTCTTTAATGTTCCATGTACTGTATAGTGGTTTCTCTGATATAGCTTGTCATATATAGGATTCTGGCTTCACAGCTAGCGCACTTTTGACAGGTCAAGACGAGGAAGATTTTGTGCACCAGTTACTGCGTGATATGGAAGCTACCTCAAAGAGGATAATTTGGTGTCTACACCCTAGTTATACCTGGTGGACTAACCTGCTGTACTATAAGATAAGGAACCTCTTCAATGTATGTAGTTAATTCTGTAGTTTGATTGGCTGCATATATATTAAATATAAACCCCCCCTAATGTGTAGAGGATCGATTTGTGAGATTATGAGATTATTGCAGAAATACAGTCCACTTATCATTATACAAATTGCTATCGAAGTATATAAATTAACGTAAATATAAATTCATATAAATTAAATAAATATAAATCTCACAGGTCGGTACCCACATTATTTGGTCCTTCGAAACCGAATTATTTGGACCTTCGGAACCGGAATATTCGGTCCTTTGAACCCACATTTGGTCATCTTAGTACCGGATGAACCAGTTAACCAGTGGATTCATTAAATATACTAGTGCAGTGTTATTTAAACAAAGCCAGCCAGTCATAGACAGCGGCGTTGCCTCGTGGGAGCTCAGGAGCCTCCCTCAGCCCAGTTCAGCTTCGTCAGCGGTTTCATGCACACCCACAGATATTTGGTGGCGTGTTATTTCGTGAAATGACAGCGCTAATATAGAAGCCAGCCTAATTAGTGACTGTGTCTTCGCGATATTGTTCACGGATTTCGTGGTGTTACATTTCGCGAGAGATTATCCACGAATTTTGTGGACTTTATTTCGCGAGGTCACTAATAATATTTAATACTTCTAGATAATATTAGAAGTTTCATAGAGGCTAATTAAGAGGCTATTATCAATAATTGTGTATATTATTTCTCCAAAATAGAGAATTATTTAATATATATTGCACTAGTGATCACAGTATAATATTTACTAATTGCCAACCCACAACAGGGTAGGATATGACTAGTTGAACTATTATTGTTCATCCTAGTCCCATTATTACAATAGTCAGTTGTACTATATTGATCAACCTAACACCATTAATGAATGGTCCAGACCCTATTTTGGGTGTAATTTTTATCAACTCGAGTTGAGTTGTATATATAATAATTTACTTATGATCATTACACCTTTGAGTGATTAATTAGTGTCTCTACCATCCTAGGGTGATATAGAAGAGCTAACCTAAAGGTACTTCCAGTGACACTGGTTTATCACTCAAATTATTAGTGTGTATGATTGTATATATATAATGTGTATTAATTTTAAGTGCTAACCTCTAGTAGAGGTAGGATTATTGCCTAGTGAGTGCAGAATTTACCCTAGGCTATCATTAGAGCTTGTTCAGTATTATGAGCAGCCCAAGTACAAGTCCCACAAGGCTTCACCAACTAGCCAGGATGGATAATGCAGGGAGAATGAAAAGAACCCTTGCAGGTCTTAAAGGCCACTTAACAAGACAGATCAAGAAATGTGAAGATTTGTCACAACAATCTCAAATTGATTATGCTGACCTGGAAAGCTATTATCAAGCAGCTGCAGGTAAATTTGAGCAAATCAAATGTCAAATAGCAACATATGTGGCTGAACTTGCCAATACCAATTTATCAGAAACAGAAATAGACGACATTATGGTTGATCTTGCGAATTATGAAGATCACACTCAGGCCACGTTACAGCCTTATGTCAAATTAATTGCCCAAAACAAGGCAACAGCAACAACAACAACAGTTGCATCTAATACGAGTCAAGCAGAAGCTCGACTCCCTCCAATTAATTTTCCCACTTTCTCAGGAAAAGATGAGGAAGATTGGGACGAATTTTGGAACAAATTCGTTGACCTTGTAGACTCAAAACAATCTTTACCAAAGAGTAGTAAATTCTCTTATTTGCAAGGCCAATTATCAGGTGAGGCTAAAACAGTAGTATCCCATCTGAGATTAACTAATGACGGCTATGATCTGGCAGTAAAACTCCTCAAGGATAATTATGCTGATCCAGAAGTAAGAACATCACATTTAGTTCATGAGCTGTTGCATTTACCTCCACCGGAGGCTTCAGCTGATTCACTCCAAGTCTTCAAGCTGGAGGTAGAATCATTGATCAATGCCCTCAGCCTGACAGCAGATACAAACGGGGCTGAGTGGGTCTTGAAAATAATTGTCCAGGAGAAAATACCTAGGGACATATTGAGACAAATGAGTGCTCATTACAATAAAAGTATCTTATCCATGAATGAAATATCTGAAGGTTTAAAGTCAGTAGTTCATCAATTACGAACACATGACAAATTAAAACCACCAAGTAAACCCTCAGAAACCAATAATAGTAAACCACAGAGTACCAAAGGTACTCCAAATCAATCTAGACAATATAATTCAACACCAAAGTGGAACAGTAGCAGTGTGGGCGTATATGCAGTGGGACCCTCCAAGCCTATAGTTACTGTGTCACCCAAGAACGTGACACCAAAGGGTACAGGAAGCTATGGAACATGTTTGTTCTGCAATGAGAAACATTCAATGTACCACTGCTCTAATTTTCCTGATAGTGACGCCCGTGTTGAGCGACTCAAGGATTTGCAACATTGCACGAGGTGCCTCAGGAAACATAACATCAAGGACTGTGATACCCAATTACACACCTGTAATAGGTGTAACAAAGGTCAGCACCATGCAGCATTGTGCAGAGACACCAAAACAACGTCTCCAAACCCCAAGGTGGAAGATAGCATTCCCACCACAGTACAGTACTGCAAGGTGCAACCAACAAAGAGTGTCCAATCGGCAAAGTCTAAAGGTAATACGACTTTGCCTACTGCCCAAATTACCATCCTGAATAAGAGGGCCAAGGTCCATACCCGTGGGTTGTTTGACCAAGGATCCCAGAGAACATATATTACTAAAAAGCTGGCAGATGAATTACAATTAAGGCCTGTAGCCCAGATGTCATTCAACATCTCAGGGTTTGTAACAGATGCAGGACCTCAAGTCTACCAGGTGGTACAACCATCAGTACGTTTAGGCAGGTACGTCTGTCGAGTACAAGCCATTGTGGTGGACAAAATACCAGTAGACCTACAAGTTCAAGGTCTGAGAGCAACAGCCAAATTCCTGAGAAATAGAGGAATAAAATTGGCAGATAATATTAAGTCTGATCACCTCACCGACTTCGGTCTCCTTGTAGGGACAGACTATTGTCATCGATTCATTGGTAGCCCTACTAAATATCAGGGTATAACCATGTTAAACTCTGCAGGAGGTAAATTACTCTCAGGCCCAGTATCAAGCCTGAGGAGACCTATGCCTGCAGATAAACAATACCAGTAGAAATCTAAATTTGTCAGCTGATTATATTTCTCCAGTAGCATTATACTAAGGAGATTACAGCTGACTATACCAACAGAGGTTGATGTTAGTATCATCATTTAAAGCTGGAGATGAGTTCATGAGGCCTCAGTGGCAAATCAGTGAACAGTAGCCTAAAACAGCTACAAGTCACTGCGACCAATGTCACTGAACCCACTGCAGTCTCAGAACCATACTTTACTTTAATGATGAGCTATTCAATCTTCTGAATCAATTAACTAAATTAAACCCCAATAAATCTGATGACTGATTTGATACATTTATTATTTAATCAAGATGTATTCCATGGGCCTCAGTGTTTATATATCAGTGACCAGTTACCTGAAGAAACTTCAAGTTATATCTAATGTCACTGATCTCACTGCAGTCCCTGAATCATACTTGACTGTAGTACTTGATCACATTCAGTCTTCTGGGTTAAATAATATGTAATAAGGCTTGAATATTAGCCTTTCAAGAGTTGACAGGGAAATGAAATCGCATTAGACTTCTAACCCCTGCAACTCTAGTACGGGACATCCGTCCTGTATGAACAGACACACAAATGTGTGATTACTAACTACTAACATCAAATTAATCTAAAAATTCGAAGGAGGAGTATCGGTGTTCGTCTGTTCTAAATAGGACTTCGACCCGTGAGCAGCCCCCTGGGGAATTATGTCGGAAAATCCGACACCATTTAATAATCATACAGATAATAGCTGTATTACCAACAAGTTACCCATAGAAAACGTAACTTGTAGTGGAATTACCGTCTAAAGAAAACGGGATATCATCACCACATACTATTATAAACCACCACCTATTATGGTGGGAATTATTCTTAAATACATTAGTCTTTGGACTTTACCATCATAAAAACATCTTATATAAATTAACTTAATTATCAATATTAAAGTAGAGTAAATGTGACCCTTCTATCACTTTCTGAAATCTGGACAAAGTAGGCCAGGCGTCAGAGTGGGGAAGGAGGGCAGCGATTGTTTATATTGAGACCAGAGGCTCACACGGGAGCAAATACGGCTCCTGTTAAATTTACTTGGACGTAGTGTTATGGAAACCAAAGGTGTACCATTTTTCAACACGCTGTCTACATATCAAGTTAAGTGTTCTTTCCGAAACCCATTATCTATCATTAGTGGCCATTAATGTCATTATATAGGGTGACCCGGTTAGAACGCGAAATCGCCTCATACTAAAGGTAATTAAGCCAGGTCTTTAATGTTCCATGTACTGTATAGTGGTTTCTCTGATATAGCTTGTCATATATAGGATTCTGGCTTCACAGCTAGCGCACTTTTGACAGGTCAAGACGAGGAAGATTTTGTGCACCAGTTACTGGGTGATATGGAAGCTACCTCAAAGAGGATAATTTGGTGTCTACACCCTAGTTATACCTGGTGGACTAACCTGCTGTACTATAAGATAAGGAACCTCTTCAATGTATGTAGTTAATTCTGTAGTTTGATTGGCTGCATATATATTAAATATAAACCCCCCCTAATGTGTAGAGGATCGATTTGTGAGATTATGAGATTATTGCAGAAATACAGTCCACTTATCATTATACAAATTGCTATCGAAGTATATAAATTAACGTAAATATAAATTCATATAAATTAAATAAATATAAATCTCACAGGTCGGTACCCACAAGTACGGTGCACCAGCACCACACAACACAGTACGGTGCACCAGCACCACACAACACAGTACGGTGCACCAGCACCACACAACACAGTACGGAGCACCAGCACCACACAACACAGTACGGTGCACCAGCACCACACAGCACAGTATGGTGCACCAGCACCACACAACACAGTACAGTGCACCAGCACCACACAACACAGTACGGTGCACCAGCACCACACAACACAGTACAGTGCACCAGCACCACACAACACAGTACGGTGCACCAGCACCACACAACACAGTACGGTGCACCAGCACCACACAACACAGTAGGGAACACCAGCACTACACAACACAGTATGGTGCACCAGCACCACACAACACAGTACGGTGCACCAGCACCACACAACACAATACAGTAAGTACGGTGCACCAGCATCACACAACACAGTACAGTGCACCAGCACCACACAACACAGTACGGTGCACCAGAACCACACAACACAGTACGGTGCACCAGCACCACACAACACAGTACGGTGCACCAGCACCACACAACACAGTACGGTGCACCAGCACCACACAACACAGTACGGTGCACCAGCACCACACAACACAGTACGGTGCACCAGCACCACACAACACAGTACGGTGCACCAGCACCACACAACACAGTACGGTGCACCAGCACCACACAACACAGTACGGTGCACCAGCACCACACAACGCAGTACGGTGCACCAGCACCACACAACACAGTAGGGAGCACCAGCACCACACAACACAGTACGGTGCACCAGCACCACACAACACAGTACAGTGCACCAGCACCACACAACACAGTACAGTAAGTACGGTGCACCAGCACCACACAACACAGTACGGTGCACCAGCACCACACAACACAGTACAGTGCACCAGCACCGCACAACACAGTACGGTGCACCAGCACCACACAACACAGTACGGTGCACCAGCACCACACAACACAGTACGGTGCACCAGCACCACACAACACAGTACAGTGCACCAGCACCACACAACACAGTACGGTGCACCAGCACCACACAACACAGTACGGTGCACCAGCACCACACAACACAGAACGGTGCACCAGGACCACACAACACTGTAGGGAGCACCAGCACCACACAACACAGTACAGTGCACCAGCACCACACAACACAGTACGGTGCACCAGCACCACACAACACAGTACAGTGCACCAGCACCACACAACAGAGTACGGTGCACCAGCACCACACAACACAGTACGGTGCACCAGCACCACACAACACAGTACGGTGCACCAGCACCACACAACACAGTACGGTGCACCAGCACCACACAACACAGTACGGTGCACCAGCACCACACAACACAGTACAGTGCATCAGCATCACAACACAGTACAGTGCACCAGCACCACACAACACAGTACACTGCACCAGCACCACACAACACAGTAGGGAGCACCAGCACCACACAACACAGTACGGTGCACCAGCACCACACAACACAGTAGGGAGCACCAGCACCACACAACACAGTATGGTGCACCAGCACCACACAACACAGTACGGTGCACCAGCACCACACAACACAATACAGTAAGTACGGTGCACCAGCATCACACAACACAGTACAGTGCACCAGCACCACACAACACAGTACGGTGCACCAGCACCACACAACACAGTACGGTGCATCAGCACCACACAACACAGTACGGTGCACCAGCACCACACAACACAGTACGGTGCACCAGCACCACACAACACAGTACAGTGCACCAGCACCACACAAAACAGTACGGTGCACCAGCACCACACAACACAGTACGGTGCACCAGCACCACACAACACAGTACGGTGCACCAGCACCACACAACAAAGTACGGTGCACCAGCACCACACAACACAGTAGGGAGCACCAGCACCACACAACACAGTACGGTGCACCAGCACCACACAACACAGTACGGTGCACCAGCACCACACAACACAGTACAGTAAGTACGGTGCACCAGCACCACACAACACAGTACGGTGCACCAGCACCACACAACACAGTACGGTGCACCAGCACCACACAACACAGTACGGTGCACCAGCACCACACAACACAGTACAGTAAGTACAGTGCACCAGCACCACACAACACAGTACGGTGCACCAGCACCACACAACACAGTACAGTAAGTACAGTGCACCAGCACCACACAACACAGTACGGTGCACCAGCACCACACAACACAGTACAGTAAGTACAGTGCACCAGCACCACACAACACATCACAGTAAGTACGGTGCACCAGCACCACACAACACAGTATGGTGCACCAGCACCACACAACACAGTACGGTGCACCAGCACCACACAACACAGTACGGTGCACCAGCACCACACAACACAGTAGGGAGCACCAGCACCACACAACACAAGACAGTGCGCCAGCACCACACAACACAGTACAGTGCACCAGCACCACACAACACAGTACAGTGCACCAGCACCACACAACACAGTACAGTGCACCAGCACCACACAACACAGTGCAGTGCACCAGCACCACACAACACAGTACAGTGCACCAGCACCACACAACACAGTACAGTGCACCAGCACCACACAACACAGTACGGTGCACCAGCACCACACAACACAGTACAGTGCACCAGCACCACACAACACAGTACGGTGCACCAGCACCACACAACACAGTACAGTGCACCAGCACCACACAACACAGTACAGTGCACCAGCACCACACAACACAGTACGGTGCACCAGCACCACACAACACAGTACGGTGCACCAGCACCACACAACACAGTACGGTGCACCAGCACAACACAACACTGTAGGGAGCACCAGCACCACACAACACAGTACAGTGCACCAGCACCACACAACACAGTACGGTGCACCAGCACCACACAACACAGTACGGTGCTACAGCACCACACAACACAGTATGGTGCATCAGCACCACACAACACAGTATGGTGCACCAGCACCACACAAGACAGTACGGTGCACCAGCACCACACAACACAGTACGGTGCACCAGCACCACACACAACACAGTACAGTAAGTACGGTGCTCCAGTACCACACAACACAGTACGTTGCACCAGCACCACACAACACAGTATGGTGCACCAGCACCACACAACACAGTACAGTGCACCCGCACCACACAACACAGTACGGTGCACCAGCACCACACAACACAGTACGGTGCACCAGCACCACACAATTCAGTACGGAGCACCAGCACCACACAACACAGTACAGTGCACCAGCACCACACAACACAGTACGGTGCACCAGCACCACACAACACAGTACAGTGCACCAGCACCACACAACACAGTACGGTGCACGAGCACCACACAACACAGTACGGTGCACCAGCACCACACAACACAGTACGGTGCACCAGCACCACACAACACAGTACAGTGCACCAGCACCACACAACACAGTACGGTGCACCAGCACCACACAACACAGTACAGTGCACCAGCACCACACAACACAGTACGGTGCACCAGCACCACACAACACAGTACGGTGCACCAGCACCACACAACACAGTACGGTGCACCAGCACCACACAACACAGTACGGTGCACCAGCACCACACAACACAGTACAGTGCACCAGCACCACACAACACAGTACGGTGCACCAGCACCACACAACACAGTACAGTGCACCAGCACCACACAACACAGTACGGTGCACCAGCACCTCACAACACAGTACAGTGCACCAGCACCACACAACACAGTACGGTGCACCAGCACCACACAACAGAGTACAGTGCACCAGCACCACACAACACAGTACGGTGCACCAGCACCACACAACACAGTACGGTGCACCAGCACCACAGAACACAGTACAGTATGTACGGAGCACCAGCACCACACAACACAGTACGGAGCACCAGCACCACACAACACAGTACGGTGCACCAGCACCACACAACACAGTACAGTAAGTACGGTGCACCAGGACCACACAACACAGTACGGTGCCCCAGCACCACACAACACAGTACGGTGCACCAGCACCACACAACACAGTTCGGTGCACCAGCACCACACAACACAGTACGGTGCACCAGCACCACACAACACAGTTCGGTGCACCATCACCACACAACACAGTACGGTGCACCAGCACCACACAACACAGTACAGTAAGTACGGAGCACCAGCACCACACAACACAGTACGGATCACCAGCACCACACAACACAGTACGGATCACCAGCACCACACAACACAGTACAGTAAGTACGGTGCACCAGCACCACACAACACAGTACAGTAAGTACGGTGCACCAGCACCACACAACACAGTACGGAGCACCAGCACCACACAACACAGTACGGAGCACCAGCACCACACAACACAGTACAGTGCACCCGCACCAAACAACACAGTACGGTGCACCAGCACTACACAACACAGTACAGTGCACCAGCACCACACAACACAGTACAGTGCACCAGCACCACACAACATAGTACGGAGCACCAGCACCACACAACACAGTACATTAAGTACGGTGCACCCGCACCACACAACACAGTACAGTAAGTACGGTGCACCAGCACCACACAACACAGTACGGAGCACCAGCACCACACAACACAGTACAGTAAGTACGGTGCACCCGCACCACACAACACAGTACAGTAAGTACGGTGCACCAGCACCACACAACACAGTACGGAGCACCAGCACCACACAACACAGTACAGTAGGTACGGTGCACCCGCACCACACAACACAGTACAGTAAGTACGGTGCACCAGCACCACACAACACAGTACGGTGCACCAGCACCACACAACACAGTACGGTGCACCAGCACCACACAACACAGTACAGTGCACCAGCACCACACAACACAGTATGGTGCACCAGCACCACACAACACAGTACGGTGCACCAGCACCACACAACACAGTACGGTGCACCAGCACCACACAACACAGTACAGTGCACCAGCACCACACAACACAGTACGGTGCACCAGCACCACACAACACAGTACAGTGCACCAGCACCACACAACACAGTACGGTGCACCAGCACCACACAACACAGTACGGTGCACCAGCACCACACAACACAGTACGGTGCACCAGCACCACACAACACAGTACAGTGCACCAGCACCACACAACACAGTACGGTGCACCAGCACCACACAACACAGTACAGTGCACCAGCACCACACAACACAGTACGGTGCACCAGCACCTCACAACACAGTACAGTGCACCAGCACCACACAACACAGTACGGTGCACCAGCACCACACAACAGAGTACAGTGCACCAGCACCACACAACACAGTACGGTGCACCAGCACCACACAACACAGTACGGTGCACCAGCACCACACAACACAGTACAGTATGTACGGAGCACCAGCACCACACAACACAGTACGGAGCACCAGCACCACACAACACAGTACGGTGCACCAGCACCACACAACACAGTACAGTAAGTACGGTGCACCAGCACCACACAACACAGTACGGTGCCCCAGCACCACACAACACAGTACGGTGCACCAGCACCACACAACACAGTTCGGTGCACCAGCACCACACAACACAGTACGGTGCACCAGCACCACACAACACAGTTCGGTGCACCAGCACCACACAACACAGTACGGTGCACTAGCACCACACAACACAGTACGGTGCACCAGCACCACACAACACAGTACGGTGCACCAGCACAACACAACACAGTACAGTAAGTACGGTGCACCAGCACCACACAACACAGTACGGAGCACCAGCACCACACAACACAGTACGGAGCACCAGCACCACACAACACAGTACGGAGCACCAGCACCACACAGTACAGTGCACCCGCACCACACAACACAGTACGGTGCACCAGCACCACACAACACAGTACGGTGCTCCAGCACCACACAACACAGTACGGTGCACCAGCACCACACAACACAGTACGGAGCACCAGCACCACACAACACAGTACGGTGCACCAGCACCACACAACACAGTACGGTGCACCAGCACCACACAACACAGTACGGTGCACCATCACCACACAACACAGTATGGTGCACCAGCACCACACAACACAGTACAGTAAGTACGGAGCACCAGCACCACACAACACAGTACGGATCACCAGCACCACACAACACAGTACAGTAAGTACGGTGCACCAGCACCACACAACACAGTACAGTAAGTACGGTGCACCAGCACCACACAACACAGTACGGAGCACCAGCACCACACAACACAGTACGGAGCACCAGCACCACACAACACAGTACAGTGCACCAGCACCACACAACACAGTACAGTGCACCCGCACCAAACAACACAGTACGGTGCACCAGCACCACACAACACAGTACAGTGCACCAGCACCACACAACACAGTACAGTGCACCAGCACCACACAACACAGTACGGAGCACCAGCACCACACAACACAGTACAGTAAGTACGGTGCACCCGCACCACACAACACAGTACAGTAAGTACGGTGCACCAGCACCACACAACACAGTACGGAGCACCAGCACCACACAACACAGTACAGTAAGTACGGTGCACTCGCACCACACAACACAGTACAGTAAGTACGGTGCACCAGCACCACACAACACAGTACGGAGCACCAGCACCACACAACACAGTACAGTAGGTACGATTCACCCGCACCACACAACACAGTACGGTGCACCAGCACCACACAACACAGTACGGTGCTCCAGCACCACACAACACAGTACGGTGCACCAGCACCACACAACACAGTACGGAGCACCAGCACCACACAACACAGTACGGTGCACCAGCACCACACAACACAGTACGGTGCACCAGCACCACACAACACAGTACGGTGCACCATCACCACACAACACAGTACGGTGCACCAGCACCACACAACACAGTACAGTAAGTACGGAGCACCAGCACCACACAACACAGTACGGATCACCAGCACCACACAACACAGTACAGTAAGTACGGTGCACCAGCACCACACAACACAGTACAGTAAGTACGGTGCACCAGCACCACACAACACAGTACGGAGCACCAGCACCACACAACACAGTACGGAGCACCAGCACCACACAACACAGTACAGTGCACCAGCACCACACAACACAGTACAGTGCACCCGCACCAAACAACACAGTACGGTGCACCAGCACCACACAACACAGTACAGTGCACCAGCACCACACAACACAGTACAGTGCACCAGCACCACACAACACAGTACGGAGCACCAGCACCACACAACACAGTACAGTAAGTACGGTGCACCCGCACCACACAACACAGTACAGTAAGTACGGTGCACCAGCACCACACAACACAGTACGGAGCACCAGCACCACACAACACAGTACAGTAAGTACGGTGCACTCGCACCACACAACACAGTACAGTAAGTACGGTGCACCAGCACCACACAACACAGTACGGAGCACCAGCACCACACAACACAGTACAGTAGGAACGATTCACCCGCACCACACAACACAGTACAGTAAGTACGGTGCACCAGCACCACACAACACAGTACGGTGCACCAGCACCACACAACACAGTACGGTGCACCAGCACCACACAACACAGTACGGTGCACCAGCACCACACAACACAGTACGGTGCACCAGCACCACACAACACAGTACGGTGCACCAGCACCACACAACACAGTACGGAGCACCAGCACCACACAACACAGTACGGTGCACCAGCACCCCACAACACAGTACGGTGCACCAACACCACACAACACAGTACAGTGCACCAGCACCACACAACACAGTACAGTGCACCAGCACCACACAACACAGTACGGTGCACCAGCACCACACAACACAGTACAGTGCACCAGCACCACACAACACAGTACGGTGCACCAGCACCACACAACACAATACGGTGCACCAGCATAACACAACACAGTAGGGAGCACCAGCACCACACAACACAGTATGGTGCACCAGCACCACACAACACAGTACGGTGCACCAGCACCACACAACACAGTACGGTGCACCAGCACCACACAACACAGTATGGTGCACCAGCACCACACAACACAGTACGGTGCACCAGCACCACACAACACAGTACAGTGCACCAGCACGACACAACACAGTACAGTAAGTACGGTGCACCAGCACCACACAACACAGTACGGTGCACCAGCACCACACAACACAATACAGTAAGTACGGTGCACCAGCATCACACAATACAGTATGGTGCACCAGCACCACGCAACACAGTACGGTGCACCAGCACCACACAACACAGTACGGTGCACCAGCACCACACAACACAGTACAGTGCACCAGCACCACACAACACAGTACGGTTCACCAGCACCACACAACACAGTACGGTGCACCAGCACCACACAACACAGTACGGTGCACCAGCACCACACAACACAGTACGGTGCACCAGCACCACACAACACAGTAGGGAGCACCAGCACCACACAACACAGTACGGTGCACCAGCACCACACAACACAGTACAGTGCACCAGCACGACACAACACAGTACAGTAAGTACGGTGCACCAGCACCACACAACACAGTACGGTGCACCAGCACCACACAACACAGTACAGTGCACAAGCACCACACAACACAGTACAGTGCACCAGCACCACACAACACAGTACGGTGCACCAGCACCACACAACACAGTACGGTGCACCAGCACCACACAACACAGTACAGTGCACCAGCACCACACAACACAGTACGGTGCACCAGCACCACACAACACAGTACGGTGCACCAGCACCACACAACACAGTACGGTGCACCAGCACCACACAACACTGTAGGGAGCACCAGCACCACACAACACAGTACAGTGCACCAGCACCACACAACACAGTACGGTGCACCAGCACCACACAACACAGTACAGTGCACCAGCACCACTCAACAGAGTACGGTGCACCAGCACCACACAACACAGTACGGTGCACCAGCACCACACAACACAGTACGGTGCACCTGCACCACACAACACAGTACGGTGCACCAGCACCACACAACACAGTACGGTGCACCAGCACCACACAACACAGTACAGTGCACCAGCATCACACAACACAGTACAGTGCACCAGCACCACACAACACAGTACAGTGCACCAGCACCACACAACACAGTAGGGAGCACCAGCACCACACAACACAGTACGGTGCACCAGCACCACACAACACAGTAGGGAGCACCAGCACCACACAACACAGTATGGTGCACCAGCACCACACAACACAGTACGGTGCACCAGCACCACACAACACAATACAGTAAGTACGGTGCACCAGCATCACACAACACAGTACAGTGCACCAGCACCACACAACACAGTACGGTGCACCAGCACCACACAACACAGTACGGTGCACCAGCACCACACAACACAGTACGGTGCACCAGCACCACACAACACAGTACGGTGCACCAGCACCACACAACACAGTACAGAGCACCAGCACCATACAACACAGTACGGTGCACCAGCACCACACAACACAGTACGGTGCACCAGCACCACACAACACAGTACGGTGCACCAGCACCACACAACACAGTACGGTGCACCAGCACCACACAACACAGTAGGGAGCACCAGCACCACACAACACAGTACGGTGCACCAGCACCACACAACACAGTACGGTGCACCAGCACCACACAACACAGTACAGTAAGTACGGTGCACCAGCACCACACAACACAGTACGGTGCACCAGCACCACACAACACAGTACGGTGCACCAGCACCACACAACACAGTACGGTGCACCAGCACCACACTACACAGTACAGTGCACCAGCACCACACAACACAGTACGGTGCACCAGCACCACACAACACAGTACGGTGCACCAGCACCACACAACAGAGACACAAAAGCTTCACCAACACACACACACAATGGCCCCCAACAGACAGAGGCCCACAGAAACAGGAAGGTTCTAGAAGACGGGACACCACGTGCCAGGGACATCGTTAGAGTCCCGGTGGCATCAAGCCACCCAACACAATGGCCGGCCGGTAAATACCTTGTTCCACCAGACACTGAACACCTTCCCAAACCGTCCACCAGGCGGGTCAAGAACCCATCCGGCAGTTCGCCCGGCGCACCACTCACCGCCACAATGTAAGCCGAGTTGGTAGCAATACTGGTAACACTCGAAATTATTGACAACACTGAAGTAGACAGCTTAATTATTTCCGACTCCCTTTCCTCACTACGAGCAATAAACAGTTTGCAATCAAGTAATAACGTGTTTGTCTTGGAAGCTAGACGTAGATATATAAGAATACTTAGCAAGAGGGTAAATATAAAAATGTTGTGGAGTCCTTCTCACATTGGCCTGCAGGAACTTGACAAAGTTGACGCCCTTGCTAAGGCTGCAGTAAATAAAGACAGTATTGAACGGAATCTTGAGTTATCAAATAGGTCCCTTAAAAGTGTTATTAGACGAGAACTCCTGGATGGATTTGAAGAAAGTAGAACAGTGCAAACTGGAACTAGCATTGTTCCATTGTTCCATCAGGTCCATTGTTCATCACAATGAAATGTGTGAAGTAAAACATATGTATGGGGCAAGTAACAAAGTAAGTTGACTTTGTTGTCACAGATGTTGTCACAGCTCGTATAAGACTTGGCTACAAGTATCTCTGGCAGTTCGGCTTGTATAGGGATCTAGATGAAGTAAAGTGTAAAGTATGTGGACAAAGACAGGGACACACACTCGAACACTATATCTTGGATTGTAGTAAAATCGAGCAAATTAGAGATAAATCTAAGTTCACTCTGAATGATATGGCAACCTTTCTTATTACCATGGATAAAATACCTGAAGTCCTTGCACTGTATCCATATTTCGCTTCCAATAGATGAACGACATATGAGATGAAGAAACAAGTAGTGTATTGTGAGGACTAATAATAAACAGAAGCTACCCTATGACTCTGTAATATCAACATTGGCCAAACTATTATGTATTAACGATAAAACCTACCATTAATGTATGATGATTTACTATATATATATAGCTCTTGAAATAGCACTTTATCTGTAAGTAGCTGACATTGTAACTATAAGGTGTGAAGGATAGATGAAATTGTTCATGTAATAATCTAAGATGAGGTCTGATAAAGACCTTTTGTGCCCTCTGTAATGCTTTTTGCGCTACCGCTCACAGGATGAGTATGGGGTGCACAATAAACTAGCCGCCTTCGGCGGCAACAATTAAAAAATCAAAATCACCGTCACTTGGTCTGTCACACTCAGGCCAACCACCTGAACGGTGCCCCACCCATCAGGCACAGGGGGAAGAACGCCCCCTCACACCGCAGGCATACCCAAGCCCCCTCTGGCACTCATACCCAAGCCCCTCCCTGGCACTCATACTCAAGCCCCTCCCTGGCACTCATACCCAAGCCCCTCCCTGGCACTCATACCCAAGCCCCTCCCTGGCACTCATACCCAAACCCCTTCCTGGCACTCATACCCAAGCCCCTCCCTAGCACTCATACCCAAGCCCCTCCCTGGCACTCATACCCAAGCCCCTCCCTGGCACTCATACCCAAACCCCTCCCTGGCACTCATACCCAAGCCCCTCCCTGGCACTCATACCCAAGCCCACTCTGTGTTCAAGAGAGAACTATCAACATCAGAGGCCCGAGACTGTTCAACACACTTCCACTACACATAAGGGACATAACTGGCCGACCTCTCACAGTGTTCAAGAGAGAACTATCAACATCAGAGGCCCGAGACAGTTCAACACACTTCCACTACACATAAGGGACATAACTGGCCGACCCCTCACAGTGTTCAAGAGAGAACTATCAACATCAGAGGCCCGAGACTGTTCAACACACTTCCACTACACATAAGGGACATAACTGGCCGACCCCTCACAGTGTTCAAGAGAGAACTATCAACATCAGAGGCCCGAGACTGTTCAACACACTTCCACTACACATAAGGGACATAACTGGCCGACCCCTCACAGTGTTCAAGAGAGAACTATCAACATCACAGGCCCGAGACTGTTCAACACGCTTCCACTACACAAAAGGGACATAACTGGCCGACCCCTCACAGTGTTCAAGAGAGAACTATCAACATCAGAGGCCCGAGACTGTTCAACACACTTCCACTACACATAAGGGACATAACTGGCCGACCTCTCACAGTGTTCAAGAGAGAACTATCAACATCACAGGCCCGAGACTGTTCAACACGCTTCCACTACACAAAAGGGACATAACTGGCCTACCCCTCACAGTGTTCAAGAGAGAACTATCAGCATCAGACGCCCGAGACTGTTCAACACGCTTCTACTATACATACGGGACATAACTGGGTCGGCCAGTGTTCAAGAGAGAACTATCAACATCAGAGGCCCGAGACTGTTCAACACGCTTCCACTACACATAAGGGACATAACTGGCCGACCCCTCACAGTGTTCAAGAGAGAACTATCAACATCAGACGCCCGAGACTGTTCAACACGCTTCCACTACTCATAAGGGACATAACTGGCCGACCCCTCACAGTGCTCAAGAGAGAACTTGACAAACACCTCCAAAAGATACCTGATCAACCAGGCTGTGACTCATACGTCAGGCTACGAGTAGCCGCCACGAAATTATTTCAAGATAAACTGCAGGTAGGTGGCAGCGTTACTTGGTATGTCATAGGGAGGCTGTACCACCTAATATATACTCCCACACTCACTCTCGCTCTCTCGCTCTCTGTCTCTCTCTCTCTCTGTCTCTCTCTCTCTCTCTCTCTCTCTCTCTCTCTCTCTCTCTCTCTCTCTCTCTCTCTCTCTCTCTCTCTCTCTCTCTCTCTCTCTCTCTCTCTCTCTCTCTCTCTCTCTCTCTCTTTCTCTCTGTCTGTCTCTCTCTCTCTCTCTCCCTCCCCTCACTCTCTCTCCTATGTGATGTTATAGTGGCCAGAATACGCCTGGATTATAGACGTATCTGGCAGCTATCTCAAAACCCAAATGTCGAGTACACAATGTGTCAACTTTGTGAAAGAGAAAACATGCACTCTCTTGAACATTATATTGTAGAATGTCCCATATTGACCGACTTTCCCCTCCTGGGCTAAGGTATGCTGAACTATGTAATTACTATATGAGTACTGGAACACTTGATGATATATTGGACTTGTACCCAAGATTAACCATGTAATGTATTAATCATACAATGTAGGTATGTGATGTAACTATATAACCTGAGCTTGTAAAAGCACCTTAATCACCTTCAGTGATTAAGTGCTTAATTGCACACTAGTTTCTCTATCAGCTATCTCACCCGATCAGGGTAAAAGAGACAAATGTATGTGAATGCATGTGTGTGTGTATGTATATATATGTGTATAAAGTATATATGGAAGCTGATCAGAATTACATTTCACCTTTGTAAATGCACATTAATGACACTATGTAAAAGACACATAGAACACTTTATGTAGGGCATACGTAAATCTGTGTATCTATGTATTTACGTATGTAGGTTAGCTTAGCATTTTAAAAGCACCGAATCACCTTCTGTGGTTGAGTGTTCAATAAACCCTTGAACTATATATTTAACACATATCTAACCCTGTCCATAGAGGACAGAAGAAAATGTATATATGCTGGTTAGCATTGTAACTGTGTGGCCACGTCTGTGGTAGAAAATAATAATAATAATAATAAAACTCTCTCTCCCCTCACTCTCTCTCTAACGTTCTACTGCCTAAAGTTGCCTACAGAGGTCTCTGTTTGTATCAATTCTTTAGGACCCCGTATGACGGGTCGGTGTTTACATCTTACAAGATCGACAGAGCATCAGTAATTACAACACAAGTAGCAGGGATCGTAGGGGGTTATTACAATCACTGTAACCATCATCACATCTACATCACAACTAAACACCCCTATCATCACTGTAATAATCTACACTACACACACCATCTTCATCACTGTAATAATCTACAATACACACACCACCATCATCACTGTAACCATCTACACTACACACACCATCATCACTGTAACCATCTACACTACTCACACCACCATCACTGTAACCATCTACACTACACACACCACCATCACTGTAACCATCTACACTACACACACCACCATCACTGTAACCATCTACACTACACACCACCATCACTGTAACCATCTACACTACACACACCATCATCACTGTAACCATCTACACTACACACACCACCATCATCACTGTAACCATCTTCACTACACACACCACCATCACTGTAACCATCTACACTACACACCACCACCATCACTGTAACCATCTACACTACACACACCACCATCACTGTAACCATCTACACTACACACCACCATCACTGTAACCATCTACACTACACACACCACCATCATCACTGTAACCATCTACACTACATACACCACCATCACAGTAACCATCTACACTACACACCACCATCACTGTAACCATCTACACTACACACACCACCATCACTGTAACCATCTACACTACACACCACCATCACTGTAACCATCTACACTACACACACCACCATCACTGTAACCATCTACACTACACACACCACCTTCATCACTGTAACCATCTTCACTACACACACCACCATCACTGTAACCATCTACACTACACACCACCACCATCACTGTAACCATCTACACTACACACCACCATCACTGTAACCATCTACACTACACATCACCATCACTGTAACCATCTACACTACACACACCACCATCATCACTGTAACCATCTACACTACACACACCACCATCACTGTAACCATCTACACTACACACACCACTATCACTGTAACCATCTACACTACACATACCATCATCACTGTAACCATCTACACTACACACAACGTCATCACTGTAACCATCTACACTACACACCACCACCGTCACTGTAACCATCTACACTACACACCACCATCACTGTAACCCTCTACACTACACACACCATCACTGTAACCATCTACACTACACACACCATCACTGTAACCATCTACACTGCACACACCACCACCATCACTGTAACCATCTACACTACACACACCACCATCACTGTAACCATCTACACTACACACAGCACCATCACTGTAACCATCTACACTACACACCACCACCATCACTATAACCATCTACACTACACACCACCATCACTGTAACCATCTACACTACACACACCATCACTGTAACCATCTACACTGCACACACCACCACCATCACTGTAACCATCTACACTACACACACCACCATCACTGTAACCATCTACACTACACACACCATCATCACTGTAACCATCTACACTACACACACCACCATCATCACTGTAACCATCTACACTACACACACCACCACCATCACTGTAACCATCTACACTACACACACCATCATCACTGTAACCATCTACACTACACACACCACCATCATCACTGTAACCATCTACACTACACACACCACCATCACTGTAACCATCTACACTACACACGCCATCATCACTTTAACCATCTACACTACACACACCACCATCATCACTGTAACCATCTACACTACACACACCACCATCACTGTAACCATCTACACTACACACCACCATCATCACTGTAACCATCTACACTACACACACCACCATCATCACTGTAACCATCTACACTACACACACCACCATCATCACTGTAACCATCTACACTACACACACCACCATCACTGTAACCATCTACACTACTCACACCATCATCACTTTAACCATCTACACTACACACACCACCATCATCACTGTAACTATCTACACTACACACACCACCATCACTGTAACCATCTACACTACACACACCACCATCACTGTAACCATCTACACTACACACATCATCATCACTGTAACCATCTACACTACACACACCACCATCATCACTGTAACCATCTACACACACACACCACCATCATCATTGTAACCATCTACACTACACACACCACCATCACTATAACCATCTACACTACACACATCATCATCACTGTAACCATCTACACTACACACACCACCATCATCACTGTAACCATCTTCACTATACACAGCACCATCCAAGTAACAGTGACAAGACCAAGGTAAATATTCCTTGGTCATTATCTCATGATCAATATACCAATATTTCCTCTGATATATGGTAAATATTCCTTGGTCTTTATCTCATGATCAATATACCAATATTTCCTCTGATATAGCTGTCATATAGGATTCCTGCTATTATTTGTGAGTGACCTTTGACAGGTGTAAGAGAAGAGGAAGAAGAATTAACTAGTTACCTAGCATCAATATATGAGTTGAAGACAGTTAATTAAATTACCTATGTGGTCAATAATATTTATTGAATTTTAAGAAATACAATTCACTTTAACTATTACAGTTTTTTTTTTAAATAAATATAAATTAACGTAAAATATATATTCCATATAAATTAAAAACATATAAATGTCACAGGTCAATTCTCCTCAGGTGGGCACGGAGCTCCTCACTATCCGGGGTGGGAACGGAGCTCCTCACTATCCGGAGTGGGCACGGAGCTCCTCACTATCCGGGGTGGGCACGGAGCTCCTCACTATCCGGGGTGGGCACGGAGCTCCTCACTATCCGGGGTGTGCACGGAGCTCCTCACTATCCGGGGTGGGCACGGAGCTCCTCACTATCCGGGGTGGGCACGGAGCTCCTCACTATCCGGGGTGGGCACGGAGCTCCTCGTGTCCTTCATGGACTCAGTGGTCGAGGTGGATCTCGCTGAGGAGGGCTTCCAATGGAGTGTAAGGGAACCTATTGATTGCTGCCAGTCCTCCGAAGGTCTTAACCAGAGTGTCCGTATCGCTGGTTGTGTTCCGGAATATTTTCACTTCAGTACGGAACTCGAAACAACTGTTTATTAGATCAGTGTTAAGAGGGAGGCCATCCCAGATAAGCACGACGCGGGCTGCCCCACAGGTCACTGCTGCAGTGACGGCCTGTTGACCCAGACACACCATGTCGTCCTCACCCTGCTTTAGGTGTGCGAAAATATCTTCGATCAGCTTTGTGTTTGTGTCTCCGCCGATGTTTTTCAAGAGGGGTTGAGACTTTTTGATTGCTTCGTGCAGTCCTTCGACGCCATTTTTCCCTAATGAAAGAGTTAGTTTTATTTTCTGTTTTTGGGTCTTGTTTATCATTTGTAGGAACGTGTCCTTAACTTGGCCGACGCCTCCTAGCACAACGCCAGTGTCCTCGTGTTGCGTCAACACTTCTGTGAACCGGTCAACACAGTTCTTCGTAAACTGTTAAACCTTTTCAGTCCTTATTCTCTCGAACCTGGAGGCGGATTGCCCCCCTCGGCCGTGCTTGGAGGGAGCGTTGTTGTTCTTGTGGTAAAGAACTTTTTCTTCGTGGACACTTACCAGCGCGATCAAAATATCGCTGGCATCAATGATGACATATATGAGATTTCCCTGTGAGTTTTTGGCCTGCTTCCACAGGGGCTCGGTGCATATTTTGTTGCTGCATCTATAAATTGTCGACCTAATTTTGAAGGGGGGTTCCATCACACACTCCAGGGGGCCGTCAATCCCAACATTCTCGTTACGGAAATGATTAGTAAAAAACATGGCTACACCATTTTTTTGCGAGAACTCCTTACAATTTTCTAAATACGTTGAAACTTGCCGCAAAGAATCAATAACGGAGTTCCTATTAGCACAATTTTTTATATTTTTCGCCTAAACAATTTCTTGCTTTACGTGTGCCCGGAGTTTGTGTATATTGGTGTTGGGAGGAATGATGTATGTCACAATGGAGTTGGGATAGACAACTACTCCATTGTCCAGCTCTTGCAGCTGCTGCTGGAATTCGAAATAGTCGAAAAATGTCTTGTTTTCGATTCTTTGGTTTGTTCTGTTCCGGTTGTGTGCCGCCATCTTGTCTCCTTGCTGACAGTCCTGGCAAGATAAGAAATAATAGTCCTTGTACTGGTTTACTGAGCACCTATTTATATCTTAGATAAAAATATATTAGTTAAGGACACAATGAATAATGATAAAGGTATGGGAAGGGAACTAACAAGGGAAAACAAGGAATTATCAGGTGATGAAGGTAATACTGAAGGTGTTGAAGATAATACTGAAGGTGTTGAAGGTAATACTGAAGGTGTTGAAGGTAATACTGAAGGTGTTGAAGGTAATACTGAAGGTGTTGAAGGTACTACTGAAGGTGTTGAAGATAATACTGAAGGTGTTGAAGATAATACTGAAGGTAATACTGAAGGTGTTGAAGATAATACAGAAGGTGTTGAAGATAATACTGAAGGTGTTGAAGATAATACTGAAGGTGTTGAAGGTAATACTGAAGGTGTTATATATAATACTGAAGGTAATACTGAAGGTGATGAAGGTAATACTGAAGGTGTTGAAGATAATACTGAAGGTAATACAGAAGGTGTTGAAGGTAATACTGAAGGTGCTGAAGGTAATACTAAAGGTGATGAAGGTAATACTGAAGTTGTTGAAGGTAATACTGAAGGTGTTGAAGATAATACTGAAGGTAATACTGAAGGTGTTGAAGGTAATACTGAAGGTGTTGAAGGTAATACTGAAGGTGCTGAAGGTAATACTGAAGGTGTTGAAGGTAATACTGAAGGTGTTGAAGGTAATAATGGTGTTGAAGGTAATACTGAAGGTGCTGAAGGTAATACTGAAGGTGTTGAAGATAATACTGAAGGTGATGAAGGTAATACTGAAGGTGTTGAAGATAATACTGAAGGTGTTGAAGGTAATACTGAAGGTGTTGAAGGTAATACTGAAGGTGTTGAAGATAATACTGAAGGTGTTGAAGGTAATACTGAAGGTGTTGAAGGTAATACTGAAGGTGTTGAAGGCAATACTGAAGGTGTTCAAGATAATACTGAAGGTGTTGAAGGTAATACTGAAGGAGTTGAAGGTAATACTGAAGGTGTTGAAGATAATACTGAAGGTGTTGAAGGTAATACTGAAGGTGTTGAAGGTAATACTGAAGGTGTTGAAGGTAATACTGAAGGTGTTGAAGATAATACTGAAGGTGTTGAAGGTAATATTGAAAGTGCTGAAGGTAATACTGAATGTGCTGAAGGTAATACTGAAGGTGAAGGTAATACTGAAGGTGTTGAAGGTAATACTGAAGGTGTTGAAGATAATACTGAAGGTGTTGAAGATAATACTGAAGGTGTTGAAGATAATACTGAAGGTGTTGAAGGTAATACTGAAGGTGTTGAAGGTAATACTGAAGATGTTGAAGGTAATACTGAAGGTGTTGAAGATAATACTGAGGGTGTTGAAGATAATACTGACGGTGTTGAAGGTAATACTGAAGGTAATACTGAAGGTAATACTGAAGGTGTTGAAGGTAATACTGAAGGTGCTGAAGGTAATACTGAAGGTGTTGAAGGAAATACTGAAGGTGTTGAAGGTAATACTGAAGATGTTGAAGGTAATACTGAAGGTGTTGAAGATAATACTGAGGGTGTTGAAGATAATACTGACGGTGTTGAAGGTAATACTGAAGGTGTTGAAAGTAATACTGAAGGTGTTGAAGGTAATACTGAAGGTGTTGAAGGTAATACTGAAGGTGTTGAAGGTAATACTGAAGGTAATACTGAAGGTGTTGAAGGTAATACTGAAGGTAATACTAAGGTGTTGAAGGTAATACTGAAGGTGTTGAAGGTAATACTGAAGGTGTTGAAGGTAATACTGAAGGTGTTGAAGGTAATACTGAAGGTAATACTGAAGGTGTTGAAGGTAATACTGAAGGTGTTGAAGGTAATACTGAAGGTAATACTGAAGGTGTTGAAGGTAATACTGAAGGTGTTGAAGGTAATACTGAAGGTGTTGAAGGTAATACTGAAGGTGTTGAAGGTAATACTGAAGGTGTTGAAGGTAATACTGAAGGTAATACTGAAGGTGTTGAAGGTAATACTGAAGGTAATACTGAAGGTGTTGAAGGTAATACTGAAGGTGTTGAAGATAATACTGAAGGTGTTGAAGGTAATACTGAAGGTGTTGAAGATAATACTGAAGGTGTTGAAGGTAATACTGAAGGTGTTGAAGATAATACTGAAGGTGTTGAAGGTAATACTGAAGGTGTTGAAGATAATACTGAAGGTGTTGAAGGTAATACTGAAGGTGTTGAAGATAATACTGAAGGTGTTGAAGGTAATACTGAAGGTGCTGAAGGTAATACTGAAGTTGTTGAAGGTAATACTGAAGGTGTTGAAGATAATACTGAAGGTAATACTGAAGGTGTTGAAGGTAATAATGAAGGTGTTGAAGGTAATACTGAAGGTATTGAAGATAATACTGAAGGTGTTGAAGATAATACTGAAGGTGTTGAAGGTAATACTGAAGGTGTTGAAGGTAATACTGAAGGTGTTGAAGGTAATACTGAAGGTGTTGAAGATAATACTGAAGGTGTTGATGATAATACTGAAGGTGTTGAAGATAATACTGAAGGTGCTGAAGGTAATACTGAAGGTGTTGAAGGTAATACTGAAGGTGTTGAAGGTAATACTGAAGGTGTTGAAGGTAATACTGAAGGTGTTGAAGATAATACTGAAGGTGTTGAAGATAATATTGAAGGTGTTGAAGGTAATACTGAAGGTGTTGAAGGTAATACTGAAGGTAATACTGAAGGTGTTGAAGGTAATACTGAAGGTAATACTGAAGGTGTTGAAGGTAATACTGAAGGTGTTGAAGGTAATACTGAAGGTGTTGAAGGTAATACTGAAGGTGTTGAAGGTAATACTGAAGGTGTTGAAGATAATACTGAAGGTGTTGAAGGTAATACTGAAGGTGTTGAAGGTAATACTGAAGGTGTTGAAGGTAATACTGAAGGTGTTGTAGGTAATACTGAAGGTGATGAAGGTAATACTGAAGGTGTTGAAGGTAATACTGAAGGTGTTGAACGTAGTACTGAAGGTGTTGAAGGTAATACTGAAGGTGTTGAAGGTAATACTGAAGGTGTTGAAGGTAATACTGAAGGTAATACTGAAGGTGTTGAAGGAAATACTGAAGGTGTTGAAGATAATACTGAAGGTGTTGAAGGTAATACTGAAGGTGTTGAAGATAATACTGAAGGTAATACTGAAGGTGTTGAAGGTAATACTGAAGGTGCTGAAGGTAATACTGAAGGTGTTGAAGGTAATACTGAAGGTGCTGAAGGTAATACTGAAGGTGTTGAAGGAAATACTGAAGGTGTTGAAGGTAATACTGAAGATGTTGAAGGTAATACTGAAGGTGTTGAAGATAATACTGAGGGTGTTGAAGATAATACTGACGGTGTTGAAGGTAATACTGAAGGTGTTGAAAGTAATACTGAAGGTGTTGAAGGTAATACTGAAGGTGTTGAAGGTAATACTGAAGGTGTTGAAGGTAATACTGAAGGTAATACTGAAGGTGTTGAAGGTAATACTGAAGGTGTTGAAGGTAATACTGAAGGTGTTGAAGGTAATACTGAAGGTGTTGAAGGTAATACTGAAGGTGTTGAAGGTAATACTGAAGGTGTTGAAGGTAATACTGAAGGTGTTGAAGGTAATACTGAAGGTAATACTGAAGGTGTTGAAGGTAATACTGAAGGTAATACTGAAGGTGTTGAAGGTAATACTGAAGGTGTTGAAGGTAATACTGAAGGTGTTGAAGGTAATACTGAAGGTAATACTGAAGGTGTTGAAGGTAATACTGAAGGTGTTTAAGATAATACTGAAGGTGTTGAAGGTAATACTGAAGGTGTTGAAGATAATACTGAAGGTGTTGAAGGTAATACTGAAGGTGTTGAAGATAATACTGAAGGTGTTGAAGGTAATACTGAAGGTGTTGAAGATAATACTGAAGGTGTTGAAGGTAATACTGAAGGTGTTGAAGATAATACTGAAGGTGTTGAAGGTAATACTGAAGGTGCTGAAGGTAATACTGAAGTTGTTGAAGGTAATACTGAAGGTGTTGAAGATAATACTGAAGGTAATACTGAAGGTGTTGAAGGTAATAATGAAGGTGTTGAAGGTAATACTGAAGGTATTGAAGATAATACTGAAGGTGTTGAAGATAATACTGAAGGTGTTGAAGGTAATACTGAAGGTGTTGAAGGTAATACTGAAGGTGTTGAAGGTAATACTGAAGGTGTTGAAGATAATACTGAAGGTGTTGAAGATAATACTGAAGGTGTTGAAGATAATACTGAAGGTGCTGAAGGTAATACTGAAGGTGTTGAAGGTAATACTGAAGGTGTTGAAGGTAATACTGAAGGTGTTGAAGGTAATACTGAAGGTGTTGAAGATAATACTGAAGGTGTTGAAGATAATATTGAAGGTGTTGAAGGTAATACTGAAGGTGTTGAAGGTAATACTGAAGGTAATACTGAAGGTGTTGAAGGTAATACTGAAGGTAATACTGAAGTTAATACTGAAGGTGTTGAAGGTAATACTGAAGGTAATACTGAAGTTAATACTGAAGGTGTTGAAGGTAATACTGAAGGTGTTGAAGGTAATACTGAAGGTGTTGAAGGTAATACTGAAGGTGTTGAAGGTAATACTGAAGGTGTTGAAGATAATACTGAAGGTGTTGAAGGTAATACTGAAGGTAATACTGAAGGTGTTGTAGGTAATACTGAAGGTGATGAAGGTAATACTGAAGGTGTTGAAGGTAATACTGAAGGTGTTGAACGTAGTACTGAAGGTGTTGAAGGTAATACTGAAGGTGTTGAAGGTAATACTGAAGGTGTTGAAGGTAATACTGAAGGTAATACTGAAGGTGTTGTAGGTAATACTGAAGGTGATGAAGGTAATACTGAAGGTGTTGAAGGTAATACTGAAGGTGTTGAACGTAGTACTGAAGGTGTTGAAGGTAATACTGAAGGTGTTGAAGGTAATACTGAAGGTGTTGAAGGTAATACTGAAGGTAATACTGAAGGTGTTGAAGGAAATACTGAAGGTGTTGAAGATAATACTGAAGGTGTTGAAGGTAATACTGAAGGTGTTGAAGATAATACTGAAGGTAATACTGAAGGTGTTGAAGGTAATACTGTAGGTAATACTGAAGGTGTTGAAGGTAATACTGAAGGTGATGAAGGTAATACTGAAGGAGTTGAAGGTAATACTGAATCTGTTGAAGATAATACTGAAGGTGATACTGTAGACAATACTAGAGACAATACTGATTATATATTTAGTGTTGGGGATTTAGAACTAGATTATGTGCTGAAGACCTGGAGGTCCTGGGGGGTCCTGGGAGGTGCTGGGAGGTGCTGGGGGGTCCAGAGAGGTCCTGCGAGGTCCAGGGATGGGTGCGGAGAGGTGTTGGGAGGCCCAACGAAGTCCAGGGAGGTGCTTGTGGGGTCCGGGGAGATGCTGGGAGGTGCTGGAAGATGCTGAAAGGTCCGGGAAGGTACTGGGAGGTCCGGGAAGGTGCTGAGAGATCCAGGGAGATGCTGTTTGGTCCGGAGAGGTACTGGGAGGTGCTGGGTGTTCCAGGAAGGTGCTGGGTGGTCCAGGGAGATGCCGGGAGGTCCAGGGAGGTGATTGGAGGTCCAGGAAGGTGCTGAGAGGTCCAGGGAGGGGCTAGGAGGTCCAGGAAGGTGCTGGGAGGTCTAGGGAGGTTCTGGAAGATCCAGGGAGGTGCTGGGAGGTCCAGGGAGGTACTGGGAGATCCAGGAAAGTGCTGGGAGATACAGGGAGGTGCTGGAAGGTGCTATGAGGTCCGGGGAGGTGCTGGGTGATCCAGGAAGGTGCTGTGAGGTCATGGGAGGTGCTATGAGGTCCGGGGAGGTGCTGGGTGGTCCAGGGAGGTGCTGAGGGGATCCAGGGAGGTACAGGGGGAGTCTGGGTAGATGCTAGGAGGTCCAAGGAGGTCCAGGGAGGTGCTAGGAGGTCCAGGAAGTTACTAGGAGGTGCTGCGAGGTCCGGGGAGGTGCTGACAGGTGCTGGAAGATGCTGAGAAGTCCAGGAAGGGACTGGAAGGTGCTGGGAGGTCAAGGAAGTTACTGGAAAGTGCTGGGAGGTCAGGAAGTTACTGGGAGCTGCTGGGAGGTCCGGGGAGGTGCTGAGAGGTGCTGGAAGATGTGGAGTGGTCCGGAAAGGAACTGAGAGGTCCAGGGAGGTTCTGGGATGTCCAGGGAGGTGCTTTGAGGTCCGGGGAGGTGCTATGAGGTCCGGGGAGGTGCTGGGAGGCGTGCTGGAGGTGCTACGACACACCCCAACAGTGTTGGGTTGTGTCATAGTCAACAGTGTTGGGTTGTGTCGTAGTCAACAGTGTTGGTATCTGTCGTAGCCAACAGTGTTGGGTTGTGTCGTAGCCAACATTGTTGGGTTGTGTCGTAGCCAACAGTGTTGGGTTGTGTCGTAGCCAACAGTGTTGGGTTGTGTTGTAGCCAACAGTGTAGGGTTGTGTCGTAGCCAACAGTGTTGGGTTGTGTCGTAGCCAACAGTGTTGGGTTGTGTCGTAGTCAACAGTGTTGGGTTGTGTCGTAGTCAACAGCGTTGGGTTGTGTCGTAGCCAACAGTGTTGGGTTGTGTCGTAGCCAACAGTGTTGGGTTGTGTCGTAGTCAACAGTGTTGGGTTGTGTCGTAGCCAAATGTGTTGGGTTGTGTCGTAGTCAACAGTGTTGGGTTGTGTCGTAGTCAACAGTGTTGGGTTGTGTCGTAATCAACAGTGTTGGGTTGTGACGTAGCTAACAGTGTTGGGTTGTGTCGTAGCCAACAGTGTTGCTATGTGCCGTAGCCAACAGTGTTGGGTTGTGTCGTAGCCAAAAGTGTTGGGTTGTGTCGTAGCCAACAGTGTTGGGTTGTGTCGTAGTCAACAGTGTTGGGTTGTGTCGTAGCCAACAGTGTTGGGTTGTGTCGTAGCCAACTGTGTTGGGTTGTGTCGTAGCCAACAGTGTTGGGTTGTGTCGTAGCCAACAGTGTTGGGTTGTGTCGTAGCCAACAGTGTTGGGTTGTGTCGTAGCCAACAGTGTTGGGTTGTGTCGTAGTCAACAGTGTTGGGTTGTGTCGTAGCCAACAGTGTAGGGTTGTGTCGTAGTCAACAGTGTTGGGTTGTGTCGTAGCCAACAGTGTAGGGTTGTGTCGTAGTCAGCAGTGTTGGGTTGTGTCATAGTCAACAGTGTTGGGTTGTGTCGTAGCCAACAGTGTTGGGTTGTGGCATAGCCAACAGTGTTGGGTTGTGTCGTAGTCAGCAGTGTTGGGTTGTGTCGTAGTCAACAGTGTTGGGTTGTGTCGTAGCCAACAGTGTAGGGTTGTGTCGTATTCAACAGTGTTGGTATGTGTCGTAGTCAACAGTGTTGCTATGTGCCGTAGCCAACAGTCTAGGGTTGTGTCGTAGCCAACAGTGTTGGGTTGTGTTGTAGCCAACAGTGTTGGGTTGTGTCGTAGCCAACAGTGTAGGGTTGTGTCGTAGCCAACAGTGTTGGGTTGTGTTGTAGCCAACAGTGTTGGGTTGTGTCGTAGCCAACAGTGTTGGGTTGTGTTGTAGCCAACTGTGTTTGGTTGTGTCGTAGTCAACGGTGTTGGTATGTGTTGTAGCCAACAGTGTTGGTATGTGTCGTAGTCAACAGTGTTGCTATGTGCCGTAGCCAACAGTCTAGGGTTGTGTCGTAGTCAACAGTGTTGGTATGTGTTGTAGCCAACAGTGTTGGGTTGTGTCGTAGTCAACAGTGTAGGGTTATGTCGTAGCCAACAGTGTTGGGTTGTGTCGTAGCCAACAGTGTTGGGTTGTGTCGTAGCCAACAGTGTTGGGTTGTGTCGTAGCCAACAGTGTTGGGTTGTGTCGTAGCCAACAGTGTTGGGTTGTGTCGTAGCCAACAGTGTTGGGTTGTGTCGTAGCCAACAGTGTTGGGTTGTGTCGTAGCCAACAGTGTTGGGTTGTGTCGTAGCCAACAGTGTTGGGTTGTGTCGTAGCCAACAGTGTTGGGTTGTGTCGTAGCCAACAGTGTTGGGTTGTGTCGTAGCCAACAGTGTTGGGTTGTGTCGTAGCCAACAGTGTTGGGTTGTGTCGAAGCCAACAGTGTTGGGTTGTGTCGTAGCCAACAGTGTTGGGTTGTGTCGTAGCCAACAGTGATGGGTTGTGTCGAAGCCAACAGTGTTGGGTTGTGTCGTAGTCAACAGTGTTGGGTTGTGTCGTAGCCAACAGTGTTGGGTTGTGTCGTAGTCAACAGTGTTGAGTTGTATCGTAGCCAACAGTGTTGGGTTGTGTCGTAGCCAACAGTGTTGGTATGTGTCGTAGCCAACAGTGTTGCTATGTGCCGTAGCCAACAGTGTTGGGTTGTGTCGTAGCCAACAGTGTTGGGTTGTGTCGTAGCCAACAGTGATGGGTTGTGTCGTAGCCAAAAGTGTTGGGATGTGTCGTAGCCAACAGTGTTGGGTTGTGTCGTAGCCAACAGTGTTGGGTTGTGTCGTAGCCAACAGTGTTGGGTTGTGTCGTAGCCAACAGTGTTGGGTTGTGTCGTAGCCAACAGTGTTGGGTTGTGTCGTAGTCAACAGTGTTGGGTTGTGTCGTAGCCAACAGTGTTGGGTTGTGTCGTAGTCAACAGTGTTGGGTTGTGTCGTAGTCAACAGCGTTGGGTTGTGTCGTAGCCAACAGTATTGGGTTGTGTCGTAGCCAACAGTGTTGGGTTGTGTCGTAGTCAACAGTGTTGGGTTGTGTCGTAGCCAAATGTGTTGGGTTGTGTCGTAGTCAACAGTGTTGGGTTGTGTCGTAGTCAACAGTGTTGGGTTGTGTCGTAATCAACAGTGTTGGGTTGTGACGTAGCTAACAGTGTTGGGTTGTGTCGTAGCCAACAGTGTTGCTATGTGCCGTAGCCAACAGTGTTGGGTTGTGTCGTAGCCAAAAGTGTTGGGTTGTGTCGTAGCCAACAGTGTTGGGTTGTGTCGTAGTCAACAGTGTTGGGTTGTGTCGTAGCTAACAGTGTTGGGTTGTGTCGTAGCCAACTGTGTTGGGTTGTGTCGTAGCCAACAGTGTTGGGTTGTGTCGTAGCCAACAGTGTTGGGTTGTGTCGTAGCCAACAGTGTTGGGTTGTGTCGTAGCCAACAGTGTTGGGTTGTGTCGTAGTCAACAGTGTTGGGTTGTGTCGTAGCCAACAGTGTAGGGTTGTGTCGTAGTCAACAGTGTTGGGTTGTGTCGTAGCCAACAGTGTAGGGTTGTGTCGTAGTCAGCAGTGTTGGGTTGTGTCATAGTCAACAGTGTTGGGTTGTGTCGTAGCCAACAGTGTTGGGTTGTGGCATAGCCAACAGTGTTGGGTTGTGTCGTATTCAACAGTGTTGGTATGTGTCGTAGTCAACAGTGTTGGGTTGTGTCGTAGCCAACAGTCTAGGGTTGTGTCGTAGCCAACAGTGTTGGGTTGTGTTGTAGCCAACAGTGTTGGGTTGTGTCGTAGCCAACAGTGTTGGGTTATGTTGTAGCCAATTGTGTTTGGTTGTGTCGTAGTCAACGGTGTTGGTATGTGTTGTAGCCAACTGTGTTGGTATGTGTCGTAGTCAACAGTGTTGCTATGTGCCGTAGCCAACAGTCTAGGGTTGTGTCGTAGTCAACAGTGTTGGTATGTGTTGTAGCCAACAGTGTTGGGTTGTGTCGTAGTCAACAGTGTAGGGTTGTGTCGTAGCCAACAGTGTTGGGTTGTGTCGTAGCCAACAGTGTTGGGTTGTGTCGTAGCCAACAGTGTTGGGTTGTGTCGTAGCCAACAGTGTTGGGTTGTGTCGTAGCCAACAGTGTTGGGTTGTGTCGTAGCCAACAGTATTGGGTTGTGTCGTAGCCAACAGTGTTGGGTTGTGTCGTAGACAACAGTGTTGGGTTGTGTCGTAGACAACAGTGTTGGGTTGTGTCGTAGCCAACAGTGTTGGGTTGTGTCGTAGCCAACAGTGTTGGGTTGTGTCGTAGCCAACAGTGTTGGGTTGTGTCGTAGCCAACAGTGTTGGGTTGTGTCGTAGCCAACAGTGTTGGGTTGTGTCGTAGCCAACAGTGTTGGGTTGTGTCGTAGCCAACAGTGTTGGGTTGTGTCGTAGCCAACAGTGTTGGGTTGTGTCGTAGCCAACAGTGTTGGGTTGTGTCGTAGCCAACAGTGATGGGTTGTGTCGTAGCCAACAGTGTTGGGTTGTGTCGTAGTCAACAGTGTTGGGTTGTGTCGTAGCCAACAGTGTTGGGTTGTGTCGTAGTCAACAGTGTTGGGTTGTATCGTAGTCAACAGTGTTGGGTTGTGTCGTAGCCAACAGTGTTGGTATGTGTCGTAGCCAACAGTGTTGCTATGTGCCGTAGCCAACAGTGTTGGGTTGTGTCGTAGCCAACGGTGTTGGTATGTGTTGTAGCCAACAGTGTTGGTATGTGTCGTAGTCAACAGTGTTGCTATGTGCCGTAGCCAACAGTCTAGGGTTGTGTCGTAGTCAACAGTGTTGGTATGTGTTGTAGCCAACAGTGTTGGGTTGTGTCGTAGTCAACAGTGTAGGGTTGTGTCGTAGCCAACAGTGTTGGGTTGTGTCGTAGCCAACAGTGTTGGGTTGTGTCGTAGCCAACAGTGTTGGGTTGTGTCGTAGCCAACAGTGTTGGGTTGTGTCGTAGCCAACAGTGTTGGGTTGTGTCGTAGCCAACAGTATTGGGTTGTGTCGTAGCCAACAGTGTTGGGTTGTGTCGTAGACAACAGTGTTGGGTTGTGTCGTAGACAACAGTGTTGGGTTGTGTCGTAGCCAACAGTGTTGGGTTGTGTCGTAGCCAACAGTGTTGGGTTGTGTCGTAGCCAACAGTGTTGGGTTGTGTCGTAGCCAACAGTGTTGGGTTGTGTCGTAGCCAACAGTGTTGGGTTGTGTCGTAGCCAACAGTGTTGGGTTGTGTCGTAGCCAACAGTGTTGGGTTGTGTCGTAGCCAACAGTGTTGGGTTGTGTCGTAGCCAACAGTGTTGGGTTGTGTCGTAGCCAACAGTGATGGGTTGTGTCGTAGCCAACAGTGTTGGGTTGTGTCGTAGTCAACAGTGTTGGGTTGTGTCGTAGCCAACAGTGTTGGGTTGTGTCGTAGTCAACAGTGTTGGGTTGTATCGTAGTCAACAGTGTTGGGTTGTGTCGTAGCCAACAGTGTTGGTATGTGTCGTAGCCAACAGTGTTGCTATGTGCCGTAGCCAACAGTGTTGGGTTGTGTCGTAGCCAACAGTGTTGGGTTGTGTCGTAGCCAACAGTGTTGGGTTGTGTCGTAGCCAACATTGTTGGGTTGTGTCGTAGCCAACAGTGTTGGGTTGTGTCGTAGCCAACAGTGTTGGGTTGTGTCGTAGCCAACAGTGTTGGGTTGTGTCGTAGCCAACAGTGTTGGGTTGTGTCGTAGCCAACAGTGTTGGGTTGTGTCGTAGCCAACAGTGTTGGGTTGTGTCGTAGCCAACAGTGTTGGGTTGTGTCGTAGTCAACAGTGTTGGGTTGTGTCGTAGCCAACAGTGTTGGGTTGTGTCGTAGCCAACAGTGTTGGGTTGTGTCGTAGCCAACAGTGTTGGGTTGTGTCGTAGCCAACAGTGTAGGGTTGTGTCGTAGCCAACAGTGTTGGGTTGTGTCGTAGCCAACAGTGTTGGGTTGTGTCGTAGCCAACAGTGTTTGGTTGTGTCGTAGTCAACAGTGTTGGGTTGTGTCGTAGCCAACAGTGTTGGGTTGTGTCGTAGCCAACAGTGTTGGGTTGTGTCGTAGCCAACAGTGTTGGGTTGTGTCGTAGCCAACAGTGTTGGGTTGTGTCGTAGTCAACAGTGTTGGGTTGTGTCGTAGCCAACAGTGTAGTGTTGTGTCGTAGTCAACAGTGTTGAGTTGTGTCGTAGCCAACAGTGTAGGGTTGTGTCGTAGTCAACAGTGTTGGGTTGTGTCGTAGCCAACAGTGTTGGGTTGTGGCATAGCCAACAGTGTTGGGTTGTGTCGTAGTGAGCAGTGTTGGGTTGTGTCGTAGTCAACAGTGTTGGGTTGTGTCGTAGCCAACAGTGTAGGGTTGTGTCGTAGCCAACAGTGTTGGTATGTGTCGTAGTCAACAGTGTTGGGTTGTGTCGTAGCCAACAGTGTTGGGTTGTGTCGTAGCCAACAGTGTTGGGTTCTGTCGTAGCCAACAGTGTTGGGTTGTGTCGTAGCCAACAGTGTTGGGTTGTGTCGTAGCCAACAGTGTTGGGTTGTGTCGTAGCCAAAAGTGTTGGGTTGTGTCGTAGCCAACAGTGTTGGGTTGTGTCGTAGCCAACAGTGTTGGGTTGTATCGTAGCCAACAGTGTTGGGTTGTGTCGTAGCCAACAGTGTTGGGTTGTGTCGTAGCCAACAGTGCTGGGTTGTGTCGTAGCCAACAGTGTTGGGTTGTGTCGAAGCCAACGTTGTTGGGTTGTGTCGTAGCCAACAGTGTTGGGTTGTGTCGTAGCCAACAGTGATGGGTTGTGTCGAAGCCAACAGTGTTGGGTTGTGTCGTAGTCAACAGTGTTGGGTTGTGTCGTAGCCAACAGTGTTGGGTTGTGTCGTAGTCAACAGTGTTGAGTTGTATCGTAGCCAACAGTGTTGGGTTGTGTCGTAGCCAACAGTGTTGGTATGTGTCGTAGCCAACAGTGTTGCTATGTGCCGTAGCCAACAGTGTTGGGTTGTGTCGTAGCCAACAGTGTTGGGTTGTGTCGTAGCCAACAGTGTTGGGTTGTGTCGTAGCCAACAGTGTTGGGTTGTGTCGTAGCCAACAGTGTTGGGTTGTGTCGTAGCCAAAAGTGTTGGGTTGTGTCGTAGCCAACAGTGTTGGGTTGTGTCGTAGCCAACAGTGTTGGGTTGTGTCGTAGCCAACAGTGTTGGGTTGTGTCGTAGCCAACAGTGTTGGGTTGTGTCGTAGCCAACAGTGTTGGGCTGTGTCGTAGTCAACAGTGTTGGGTTGTGTCGTAGCCAACAGTGTTGGGTTGTGTCGTAGTCAACAGCGTTGGGTTGTGTCGTAGTCAACAGCTTTGGGTTGTGTCGTAGCCAACAGTGTTGGGTTGTGTCGTAGCCAACAGTGTTGGGTTGTGTCGTAGTCAACAGTGTTGGGTTGTGTCGTAGCCAAATGTGTTGGGTTGTGTCGTAGTCAACAGTGTTGGGTTGTGTCGTAGTCAACAGTGTTGGGTTGTGTCGTAATCAACAGTGTTGGGTTGTGACGTAGCTAACAGTGTTGGGTTGTGTCGTAGCCAACAATGTTGCTATGTGCCGTAGCCAACAGTGTTGGGTTGTGTCGTAGCCAAAAGTGTTGGGTTGTGTCGTAGCCAACAGTGTTGGGTTGTGTCGTAGTCAACAGTGTTGGGTTGTGTCGTAGCCAACAGTGTTGGGTTGTGTCGTAGCCAACAGTGTTGGGTTGTGTCGTAGCCAACAGTGTTGGGTTGTGTCGTAGCCAACAGTGTTGGGTTGTGTCGTAGCCAACAGTGTTGGGTTGTGTCGTAGCCAACAGTGTTGGGTTGTGTCGTAGCGAACAGTGTTGGGTTGTGTCGTAGTCAACAGTGTTGGGTTGTGTCGTAGCCAACAGTGTAGGGTTGTGTCGTAGTCAACAGTGTTGGGTTGTGTCGTAGCCAACAGTGTAGGGTTGTGTCGTAGTCAGCAGTGTTGGGTTGTGTCATAGTCAACAGTGTTGGGTTGTGTCGTAGCCAACAGTGTTGGGTTGTGGCATAGCCAACAGTGTTGGGTTGTGTCGTATTCAACAGTGTTGGTATGTGTCGTAGTCAACAGTGTTGGGTTGTGTCGTAGCCAACAGTCTAGGGTTGTGTCGTAGCCGACAGTGTTGGGTTGTGTTGTAGCCAACAGTGTTGGGTTGTGTCGTAGCCAACAGTGTTGGGTTATGTTGTAGCCAATTGTGTTTGGTTGTGTCGTAGTCAACGGTGTTGGTATGTGTTGTAGCCAACAGTGTTGGTATGTGTCGTAGTCAACAGTGTTGCTATGTGCCGTAGCCAACAGTCTAGGGTTGTGTCGTAGTCAACAGTGTTGGTATGTGTTGTAGCCAACAGTGTTGGGTTGTGTCGTAGTCAACAGTGTAGGGTTGTGTCGTAGCCAACAGTGTTGGGTTGTGTCGTAGCCAACAGTGTTGGGTTGTGTCGTAGCCAACAGTGTTGGGTTGTGTCGTAGCCAACAGTGTTGGGTTGTGTCGTAGCCAACAGTGTTGGGTTGTGTCGTAGCCAACAGTGTTGGGTTGTGTCGTAGCCAACAGTGTTGGGTTGTGTCGTAGACAACAGTGTTGGGTTGTGTCGTAGCCAACAGTGTTGGGTTGTGTCGTAGCCAACAGTGTTGGGTTGTGTCGTAGGCAACAGTGTTGGGTTGTGTCGTAGCCAACAGTGTTGGGTTGTGTCGTAGCCAACAGTGTTGGGTTGTGTCGTAGCCAACAGTGTTGGGTTGTGTCGTAGCCAACAGTGTTGGGTTGTGTCGTAGCCAACAGTGTTGGGTTGTGTCGTAGCCAACAGTGTTGGGTTGTGTCGTAGCCAACAGTGTTGGGTTGTGTCGTAGCCAACAGTGTTGGGTTGTGTCGTAGTCAACAGTGTTGGGTTGTGTCGTAGCCAACAGTGTTGGGTTGTGTCGTAGTCAACAGTGTTGGGTTGTATCGTAGTCAACAGTGTTGGGTTGTGTCGTAGCCAACAGTGTTGGTATGTGTCGTAGCCAACAGTGTTGCTATGTGCCGTAGCCAACAGTGTTGGGTTGTGTCGTAGCCAACAGTGTTGGGTTGTGTCGTAGCCAACAGTGTTGGGTTGTGTCGTAGCCAACATTGTTGGGTTGTGTCGTAGCCAACAGTGTTGGGTTGTGTCGTAGCCAAAAGTGTTGGGTTGTGTCGTAGCCAACAGTGTTGGGTTGTGTCGTAGCCAACAGTGTTGGGTTGTGTCGTAGCCAACAGTGTTGGGTTGTGTCGTAGCCAACAGTGTTGGGTTGTGTCGTAGCCAACAGTGTTGGGTTGTGTCGTAGCCAACAGTGTTGGGTTGTGTCGTAGTGAGCAGTGTTGGGTTGTGTCGTAGCCAACAGTGTTGGGTTGTGTCGTAGCCAACAGTGTTGGGTTGTGTCGTAGCCAACAGTATAGGGTTGTGTCGTAGCCAACAGTGTTGGGTTGTGTCGTAGCCAACAGTGTTGGGTTGTGTCGTAGCCAACAGTGTTTGGTTGTGTCGTAGTCAACAGTGTTGGGTTGTGTCGTAGCCAACAGGGTTGGGTTGTGTCGTAGCCAACAGTGTTGGGTTGTGTCGTAGCCAACAGTGTTGGGTTGTGTCGTAGCCAACAGTGTTGGGTTGTGTCGTAGTCAACAGTGTTGGGTTGTGTCGTAGCCAACAGTGTAGTGTTGTGTCGTAGTCAACAGTGTTGAGTTGTGTCGTAGCCAACAGTGTAGGGTTGTGTCGTAGTCAACAGTGTTGGGTTGTGTCGTAGCCAACAGTGTTGGGTTGTGGCATAGCCAACAGTGTTGGGTTGTGTCGTAGCGAGCAGTGTTGGGTTGTGTCGTAGTCAACAGTGTTGGGTTGTGTCGTAGCCAACAGTGTAGGGTTGTGTCGTAGCCAACAGTGTTGGTATGTGTCGTAGTCAACAGTGTTGGTATGTGTCGTAGCCAACAGTGTTGGGTTGTGTCGTAGTCAACAGTGTTGATATGTGTTGTAGCCAACAGTGTTGGTATGTGTTGTAGCCAACAGTGTTGGTATGTGTCGTAGTCAACAGTGTTGGTATGTGTTGTAGCCAACAGTGTTGGTATGTGTTGTAGCCAACAGTGTTGGGTTGTGTCGTAGCCATTAGTGTTGGTATGTGTTGTAGCCAACAGTGTTGGTATGTGTTGTAGCCAACAGTGTTGGTATGTGTTGTAGCCAACAGTGTTGGTATGTGTTGTAGCCAACAGTGTTGGTATGTGTTGTAGCCAACAGTGTTGGTATGTGTTGTAGCCAACAGTGTAGGGTTGTGTCGTAGCCAGCAGTGTTGGGTTGTGTCGTAGTCAACAGTGTAGGGTTTTGTCGTAGCCAACAGTGTTGGTATGTGTCGTAGCCAACAGTGTTGGGTTGTGTCGTAGCCAACAGTGTTGGGTTGTGTCGTAGCCAACAGTGTTGGGTTGTGGCGTAGCCAACAGTGTTGGGTTGTAGCGTAGCCAACAGTGTTGGGTTGTGTCGTAGCCAACAGTGTTGGGTTGTGTCGTAGCCAACAGTGTTGGGTTGTGTCGTAGCCAACAGTGTTGGGTTGTGTCGTAGCCAACAGTGTTGGGTTGTGTCGTAGTCAACAGTGTTGGGTTGTGTCGTAGCCAACAGTGTAGTGTTGTGTCGTAGTCAACAGTGTTGAGTTGTGTCGTAGCCAACAGTGTAGGGTTGTGTCGTAGTCAACAGTGTTGGGTTGTGTCGTAGCCAACAGTGTTGGGTTGTGGCATAGCCAACAGTGTTGGGTTGTGTCGTAGTGAGCAGTGTTGGGTTGTGTCGTAGTCAACAGTGTTGGGTTGTGTCGTAGCCAACAGTGCTGGGTTGTGTCGTAGCCAACAGTGTTGGGTTGTGTCGAAGCCAACGTTGTTGGGTTGTGTCGTAGCCAACAGTGTTGGGTTGTGTCGTAGCCAACAGTGATGGGTTGTGTCGAAGCCAACAGTGTTGGGTTGTGTCGTAGTCAACAGTGTTGGGTTGTGTCGTAGCCAACAGTGTTGGGTTGTGTCGTAGTCAACAGTGTTGAGTTGTATCGTAGCCAACAGTGTTGGGTTGTGTCGTAGCCAACAGTGTTGGTATGTGTCGTAGCCAACAGTGTTGCTATGTGCCGTAGCCAACAGTGTTGGGTTGTGTCGTAGCCAACAGTGTTGGGTTGTGTCGTAGCCAACAGTGTTGGGTTGTGTCGTAGCCAACAGTGTTGGGTTGTGTCGTAGCCAACAGTGTTGGGTTGTGTCGTAGCCAAAAGTGTTGGGTTGTGTCGTAGCCAACAGTGTTGGGTTGTGTCGTAGCCAACAGTGTTGGGTTGTGTCGTAGCCAACAGTGTTGGGTTGTGTCGTAGCCAACAGTGTTGGGTTGTGTCGTAGCCAACAGTGTTGGGCTGTGTCGTAGTCAACAGTGTTGGGTTGTGTCGTAGCCAACAGTGTTGGGTTGTGTCGTAGTCAACAGCGTTGGGTTGTGTCGTAGTCAACAGCTTTGGCTTGTGTCGTAGCCAACAGTGTTGGGTTGTGTCGTAGCCAACAGTGTTGGGTTGTGTCGTAGTCAACAGTGTTGGGTTGTGTCGTAGCCAAATGTGTTGGGTTGTGTCGTAGTCAACAGTGTTGGGTTGTGTCGTAGTCAACAGTGTTGGGTTGTGTCGTAATCAACAGTGTTGGGTTGTGACGTAGCTAACAGTGTTGGGTTGTGTCGTAGCCAACAATGTTGCTATGTGCCGTAGCCAACAGTGTTGGGTTGTGTCGTAGCCAAAAGTGTTGGGTTGTGTCGTAGCCAACAGTGTTGGGTTGTGTCGTAGTCAACAGTGTTGGGTTGTGTCGTAGCCAACAGTGTTGGGTTGTGTCGTAGCCAACAGTGTTGGGTTGTGTCGTAGCCAACAGTGTTGGGTTGTGTCGTAGCCAACAGTGTTGGGTTGTGTCGTAGCCAACAGTGTTGGGTTGTGTCGTAGCCAACAGTGTTGGGTTGTGTCGTAGCGAACAGTGTTGGTATGTGTCGTAGTCAACAGTGTTGGGTTGTGTCGTAGCCAACAGTCTAGGGTTGTGTCGTAGCCGACAGTGTTGGGTTGTGTTGTAGCCAACAGTGTTGGGTTGTGTCGTAGCCAACAGTGTTGGGTTATGTTGTAGCCAATTGTGTTTGGTTGTGTCGTAGTCAACGGTGTTGGTATGTGTTGTAGCCAACAGTGTTGGTATGTGTCGTAGTCAACAGTGTTGCTATGTGCCGTAGCCAACAGTCTAGGGTTGTGTCGTAGTCAACAGTGTTGGTATGTGTTGTAGCCAACAGTGTTGGGTTGTGTCGTAGTCAACAGTGTAGGGTTGTGTCGTAGCCAACAGTGTTGGGTTGTGTCGTAGCCAACAGTGTTGGGTTGTGTCGTAGCCAACAGTGTTGGGTTGTGTCGTAGCCAACAGTGTTGGGTTGTGTCGTAGCCAACAGTGTTGGGTTGTGTCGTAGCCAACAGTGTTGGGTTGTGTCGTAGCCAACAGTGTTGGGTTGTGTCGTAGACAACAGTGTTGGGTTGTGTCGTAGCCAACAGTGTTGGGTTGTGTCGTAGCCAACAGTGTTGGGTTGTGTCGTAGGCAACAGTGTTGGGTTGTGTCGTAGCCAACAGTGTTGGGTTGTGTCGTAGCCAACAGTGTTGGGTTGTGTCGTAGCCAACAGTGTTGGGTTGTGTCGTAGCCAACAGTCTTGGGTTGTGTCGTAGCCAACAGTGTTGGGTTGTGTCGTAGCCAACAGTGTTGGGTTGTGTCGTAGCCAACAGTGTTGGGTTGTGTCGTAGCCAACAGTGTTGGGTTGTGTCGTAGTCAACAGTGTTGGGTTGTGTCGTAGCCAACAGTGTTGGGTTGTGTCGTAGTCAACAGTGTTGGGTTGTATCGTAGTCAACAGTGTTGGGTTGTGTCGTAGCCAACAGTGTTGGTATGTGTCGTAGCCAACAGTGTTGCTATGTGCCGTAGCCAACAGTGTTGGGTTGTGTCGTAGCCAACAGTGTTGGGTTGTGTCGTAGCCAACAGTGTTGGGTTGTGTCGTAGCCAACATTGTTGGGTTGTGTCGTAGCCAACAGTGTTGGGTTGTGTCGTAGCCAAAAGTGTTGGGTTGTGTCGTAGCCAACAGTGTTGGGTTGTGTCGTAGCCAACAGTGTTGGGTTGTGTCGTAGCCAACAGTGTTGGGTTGTGTCGTAGCCAACAGTGTTGGGTTGTGTCGTAGCCAACAGTGTTGGGTTGTGTCGTAGCCAACAGTGTTGGGTTGTGTCGTAGTGAGCAGTGTTGGGTTGTGTCGTAGCCAACAGTGTTGGGTTGTGTCGTAGCCAACAGTGTTGGGTTGTGTCGTAGCCAACAGTATAGGGTTGTGTCGTAGCCAACAGTGTTGGGTTGTGTCGTAGCCAACAGTGTTGGGTTGTGTCGTAGCCAACAGTGTTTGGTTGTGTCGTAGTCAACAGTGTTGGGTTGTGTCGTAGCCAACAGTGTTGGGTTGTGTCGTAGCCAACAGTGTTGGGTTGTGTCGTAGCCAACAGTGTTGGGTTGTGTCGTAGCCAACAGTGTTGGGTTGTGTCGTAGTCAACAGTGTTGGGTTGTGTCGTAGCCAACAGTGTAGTGTTGTGTCGTAGTCAACAGTGTTGAGTTGTGTCGTAGCCAACAGTGTAGGGTTGTGTCGTAGTCAACAGTGTTGGGTTGTGTCGTAGCCAACAGTGTTGGGTTGTGGCATAGCCAACAGTGTTGGGTTGTGTCGTAGCGAGCAGTGTTGGGTTGTGTCGTAGTCAACAGTGTTGGGTTGTGTCGTAGCCAACAGTGTAGGGTTGTGTCGTAGCCAACAGTGTTGGTATGTGTCGTAGTCAACAGTGTTGGTATGTGTCGTTGCCAACAGTGTTGGGTTGTGTCGTAGTCAACAGTGTTGATATGTGTTGTAGCCAACAGTGTTGGTATGTGTTGTAGCCAACAGTGTTGGTATGTGTCGTAGTCAACAGTGTTGGTATGTGTTGTAGCCAACAGTGTTGGTATGTGTTGTAGCCAACAGTGTTGGGTTGTGTCGTAGCCATTAGTGTTGGTATGTGTTGTAGCCAACAGTGTTGGTATGTGTTGTAGCCAACAGTGTTGGTATGTGTTGTAGCCAACAGTGTTGGTATGTGTTGTAGCCAACAGTGTTGGTATGTGTTGTAGCCAACAGTGTTGGTATGTGTTGTAGCCAACAGTGTAGGGTTGTGTCGTAGCCAGCAGTGTTGGGTTGTGTCGTAGTCAACAGTGTAGGGTTTTGTCGTAGCCAACAGTGTTGGTATGTGTCGTAGCCAACAGTGTTGGGTTGTGTCGTAGCCAACAGTGTTGGGTTGTGTCGTAGCCAACAGTGTTGGGTTGTGGCGTAGCCAACACTGTTGGGTTGTAGCGTAGCCAACAGTGTTGGGTTGTGTCGTAGCCAACAGTGTTGGGTTGTGTCGTAGCCAACAGTGTTGGGTTGTGTCGTAGCCAACAGTGTTGGGTTGTGTCGTAGCCAACAGTGTTGGGTTGTAGCGTAGCCAACAGTGTTGGGTTGTGGCGTAGCCAACAGTGTTGGGTTGTAGCGTAGCCAACAGTGTTGGGTTGTGGCGTAGCCAACAGTGTTGCGTTGCGTTGTAGTAAATAAATAAATAAATAAATGTTTATTCAAGTAAGGTATATACATACAAGAGATATTTACAAAAATTGATAGATTTATAGATAGAGCTAGTACATACAGTGCCTAAAGCCACTATTACGCAATGCGTTTCGGGCAGAAAAAACTTTAATGACTAAAACCTAAAACTAATTGAGTTTAAAGTGTAAAATGTGTTGGGAACAAATAAAAATAAAAATAAGAAAGGGGGGGAACATGTTTGAAAAAGCAGCACAAATACAATTAGGTCGACAAACAGCGTTGTTTAAGAAAAACAGACATGGGTTGACAATAGAGGGGTAAGGTAGGTTACAGGGAATTTATTAGGTAGTGCTTCGTTTTTATCTTAAATTGGTGGAGAGAGGTACAGTCTTTAACATGGTTGGGAAGGTCATTCCACATTCTGGGTCCCTTGATTTGTAGAGCATTTCTAGTTTGATTAAGTCGTACTCTTGGAATATCAAAACTGTATTTGCTTCTGGTGTGGTGCTCATGGGTTCCGTTACAACCTTCAATGAAGCTTTTGAGGTCAGGATTGGCATTACAGTTCAGCGTTTTATATATGTATAATACACATGAGAGAATGTGTAGTGACTTAATGTCCAACATATTCAGAGATTTGAGTAGGGGTACCGAGTGATATCTGGGGCCAGAGTTGGATATTGTCCTAATAGCAGCTTTGTGTTGAGTAATTAGAGGACATAAATGATTTTGGGAAGTAGAACCCCAAGCACAAATACCATAGTTGAGATATGGATAGATGAGGGAGTAATAGAGCGTCACCAGGGCAGGGCGGGGTACATAATATCTGATCTTAGAAAGAATGCCCACAGTTTTTGAAACTTTTTTTGATATATTAAAATATGTCCCTGGAAATTCAGCTTCTCGTCAATGTGAACGCCAAGGAATATGCCATCTATTTTATTACAAATTTGGGTACTGTTTATTCTGAGATTTATTTGATTAGAGGATTTATTGCCAAACAGAATATAGAAAGTTTTGTCAATGTTAAGGGAGAGTTTGTTGGCAGTTAGCCAAGATGGACTTTATTTAGCTCAGTATTTACTGTGGCATTTAGAGCAAGGGGGTCAGGACTGGAGTAAATGAAGGTTGTGTCGTCAGCAAATAGAATTGGTTTGAGGTGTTGGGAGGCATTTGGAAGGTCATTAATGTAGATGAGAAAGAGGAGAGGGCCAAGTATGCTGCCCTAAGGAACACCGATGTTGATGGGTAGCGTGGGAGAAATTGAATTATTCACAGAAACATACTGGAGCCTGTCAGTAAGGTAAGATTTGAGGTATTGTAGGAAGTGTCCTCTGACTCCATAATGATGTAATTTAAGAAGAAGGTTTAGGTGGTTGACAGTGTCAAAAGCCTTACGCAGGTCCACAAATAACCCAACAGGAAACTCATTTTTATCAATATCAACAGTCAAACAGATTTAGTCAATAGTGTTGGTATCTGTCGTTGCCAACAGTGTTGGGTTGTGTCGTAGCCAACAGTGTTCGGTTGTATCGTAGTCAACAGTGTTGGGTTGTGTCGTAGTCAACAGTGTTGGGTTGTGTCGTAGTCAACAGTGTTGGTATCTGTCGTAGCCAACAGTGTTGGGTTGTGTCGTAGTCAACAGTGTTGGTATCTGTCGTAGCCAACAGTGTTGAGTTGTGTCGTAGCCAACAGTGTTGGGTTGTGTTGTAGCTATCAGTGTAGGGTTGTGTCGTAGCCAACAGTGTTGGGTTGTGTCGTAGCCAACAGTGTTGGGTTGTGTCGTAGCCAACAGTGTTGGGTTGTGTCGTAGCCAACATTGTTGGGTTGTGTCGTAGCCAACAGTGTTGGGTTGTGTCGTAGCCAACAGTGTTGGGTTGTGTCGTAGCCAACAGTGTAGGGTTGTGTCGTAGCCAACAGTGTAGGGTTGTGTCGTAGCCAACAGTGTTGGGTTGTGTCGTAGCCAACAGTGTTGGGTTGTGTCTTAGCCAACAGTGTTGGGTTGTGTCGTAGCCAACAGTGTTGGGTTGTGTCGTAGCCAACAGTGTTGGGTTGTGTCGTAGCCAACAGTGTTGGGTTGTGTCGTAGCCAACAGTGTTGGGTTGTGTCGTAGCCAACAGTGTTGGGTTGTGTCGTAGCCAACAGTGTTGGGTTGTGTCGTAGCCAACAGTGTTGGGTTGTGTCGTAGTCAACAGTGTTGGGTTGTGTCGTAGCCACAATCAACCTTCAGTGCATGACAGTGTCAAGTCACCACTGGGCGCTAAAGCTGCACAATTATTCACTGTTGGCTGTTATTCACTAACAATCACCATGAGTCATATCCTGTATTTCCTGTCTTGTTCCTCCTTACTAAGCATATGTCATGGTCGTGTGTGGTCCACTCCCTAACATGCATACAATTATTATTTGATATTATTGTATGTATATATTATTATTTTAATATTTTAATTCCATTCGCTGTTCGTTGTTCAATTCGTTGTTCCATTCGCTCGGATGCGAATGGAACAACGTTCCATTCGCATCCGAGCAGGTTTTTAAATACATACTCTATAGATGTCACGTCTGTGACCGTAAAAAAAGACATGCTTTTCTGAAAAACTGTGTTTTTCATGTAAGGGAAATCTTCTAAACCTTTTTACCGATTGCTTTGAAATTTTGACACAACGTTGCATTCGAATAGGCGTGTCTTTTTATATACCTACTATATACATGCCTCACCTGTGATAGGAAAAAACATGCATTTTTTTTAAAAACAGCGCCATCTGTTGGACGTAAGAAAAACACACTCTGTAATCTCCGAAAGTTCTTCACCAATTGGTTTGAAATTTTGACACAACGTTGCATTCGAATAGGCGCATCTTTTTATATTCCTTCAATATAGATGCCACCCCTGTGACAGGTAAAAACATGCAGTTTTGAAAAACAGCGCCATCTGTTGCAAATAATAGCAACATACACACTATACTAAATATATCACGAATTCCATTTCAATGTTTCCGATTGCGTTGATAAATTTTACTTACATAGATTTCGATTTATTTTAATTTTTAGTGAATTATTTTGTGTGATATTGTGTTGGAATTGAGCTGTGTTGTTTATCATACCGTTCATTTCTTAAGTATAAGTATAGATGCAACACCTGTGACAGGTAAAACTATGCTTTTCTTACATGCAACAGCGCCATCTGTTGCATGTAAGAGCAACACACATGCTATACTAGATATGTTACAATTCCATTTCAATGTTTCTGATTGCATTGATAAATTCAATTTTCCTAGATTTCTTATTTATTTTCATTTTGATTAAATTATTTTTTGTGAATTGCGTTGGAATTCAGCTGTGTTGTTTACCAGACCGTTCATTTCGTGAGAATAGTTTCTTTTTATATTTTTTCATATTTTCATTTCATTTTTAACTGTTTTTCTTATATTTCAGTGATGGGAACATCAGATCACTTGATGTTCCCAATTTTCTGAAGGGAACATCAGACCATATGGGAAGGCATCGGACGAGGGGAGTGGGGCATGGTGGGGATGACGAGGGGACGGAAATGAGAGATGGTGGGGAGGACGAAGGGACAAGGGAGGGGGAAATGGTGGGGAAGGAAGAGAGGACGGGGGAGTTTGGGATGATGGGGACGAGGGGATGGGGGAAAGGAGAATGGTAGGGAGGACAAAGGGACGGGGGAGTGGGGAAAGGTTGGGAGGCCGAGGAGACGGGTGAGGGGAAAATGGTGGGGAGGACTGGGAGACAGGGAAGGTTGTTGTGGCTCAGCAACGCACGTGTTGCTGAGCCACAGCAACGCGTGGCCGGGTACTGCTAGTATGTATATATATATATATATATATATATATATATATATATATATATATATATATATATATATATATATATATATATATATTTCGTACCTAATAGCCAGAACGCACTTCTCAGCCTATTATGCAAGGCCCGATTTGCCTAATAAGCCAAGTTTTCATGAATTAATTGTTTTTTGACTACCTAACCTACCTATCCTAACCTAACCTAACTTTTTCGGCTACCTAACCTAACCTAACCTATAAAGATAGGTTAGGTTAGGTTAGGTAAGGTTGGTTAGGTTCGGTCATATATCTACGTTAATTTTAACTCCAATAAAATAAAATTGACTTCATACATAACGAAATGTGTTGCTTTATCATTTCATAAGAAAAAAATTAGAGAAAATATATTAATTCAGGAAAACTTGGCTTATTAGGCAAATCGGGCCTTGCATAGTAGGCTGAGAAGTGCGTTCTGGCTACTAGGTACGACATATATATATATATATATATATATATATATATATATATATATATATATATATATATATATATATATATATAAATATATATACTTTTTCTGAAAAAAAATGTTTTCCACGTGTTTTTCATATGAGGGAAATCTTCGAAACCTCTTTGCCAATTGCTTTGAAAATTTGACACAACGTTGCATTCGAATAGGCGCGTCATTTTATGTACCAACTGTATAGATGCCACCCTTGTGACAGGTAACGACATGCGTTTTTTAAAAACAGCGCCATCTGTTGCACATAATAGCAACATGCACGCTATACTAAATATGTCACGAATTCCATTTTAATGTTTCCGATTGTATTGATCAATTTTATTTTCATAGATTTTGATTTATTTTCTTTTTGATTTAATTATTTTGTGTGAATTGTGTTGAATTTAAGCAGTGTTGTTTACCATAACGTTCATTTCGTGAGTATAGTTTTTTTTTTAATATTTTCTATTCATTTTTAACTGTTTTTCTTATATTTCAGCGATGGGAACATCAGATCACTTGATGTTCCCAATTTTCTGATGGGAACATCAGACCATTCGGGAAGGCATCGGACGAGGGAGTGGGGAATGGTGGGGAGGACGAGGGGATGGAAGTGAGAGATGGTGGGGAGGACGAGGGGACGGAAGTGAGAGATGGTGGGAAGAACGAAGGGAAAAGGGAGGGGGTAATGGTGGGGAAGACAAAGGGACAGGGGAGTGGGTCATGGTGGGAAGGAAGAGGGGAAGGTGGAGTGGGGAATGGTGGGGAGGCCGAGGAGACGGGTGAAGGGGGAATGGTGGGGAGAACTGGGGGACATGGAAGGTTGTTGTGGCTCAGCAACGCACATGCGTAATATTATTTTATTTGGCGTCGAGGTTTCGTATTAAGGACAGTTCAGAAAGTCTGACGAATATATAAAATGATCCGGCCACTAAACTAACTATCACCTGCCAATTTAACGTGGCGGTGAACACTGGTGGCTGGGCGAGGCGCTGTGGTTAGCTCCGTCGTGTCATTTAGCAATATTGCTGTCGCTTCGTCTGCATGAAACCTGCGTGTGGGAATATTGCTCAAAAATACTAACAATATTGATAGTTTTGCCTGGAGTTGGGCAGTTTGTGCTGGCTGTCCCTTCGTCTATGGTCGTGGAGTAATTCTATATCACTAACGAGAGCCGCTGTATTCCCAGGTGCCTAAACGTAAGAGAATTCGGTAGAAATATAACTGTATTTTTGTGTTTGTCCGAGTAAAGGAAATTCTCAGAGGCGGATTTAATGATGAATTTATAGGATGAGTTGTGGTGGTGTGAGGTGGAGAGGTGGAGCGGTGTGGTGGAGGCACGAGTCAGTGTGGCTGCAGCCGTCGTGGTGGGAGGGTGTACAGCGCTCCGCTCCGTACCTGGACCAGCTGAGCCCAACAGCTTCTGGTGATACGACCGTTACTGATTGTTAATAAACGTCAACGCCTTCCTTCCCCCTCACGCTCGCGGGGTATTGACTCGCTGATAACAATGAGGATGAGATACAGCCTAACCTCAGAAACTTATGACGACAATTTAAAGTTTTATTTTACTAATAGGGAGAAACCCAATTTGGTAAAGTAATGATCAAGTGTTAAATAGAATAATTAATTAACGTGATTTAGCATCCAAACACTGATGATAATCATTCTCAGCTTATTACCTGGTGTTGTATTTGTCTATTGTATTCAGTAAACAGACTGTTGTAGTTACGTAGTCAAGAATTGACTTGTTTACTCGTGAGTAATATTCATCTCTGAAACAATTGATCAACTCTACAGAAACCCTTGAGAGCAAGAGATATTGACCTTTAATTAGATATCAAAACTGAACGTTTGGATCTTAGGAAATTTCTCCTACTAAAGGTGGTGCGGCGAGTGGATGGTCAGTCCTGGTGTAACCAAGTCCTGTTGAAAGTGGCTAGCCAGTAAGGACTCCGAGTCTGACATTAAATAGTAAAAACCCCGACCGCCTGGACCCCCTCTCTGACCCCCTAAGCAGTGTCGACCCCCTCTCTAACCCCCTAAGCAGTGTCGACCCCCTCTCTGACCCCCTAAGCAGTGACGACCCCCTCTCTGACCCCCTAAGCAGTGACGACCCCCTAAGCAGTGACGACCCCCTCTCTGACCCCCTAAGCAGTGACGACCCCCTCTCTGACCCCCTAAGCAGTGACGACCCCCTCTCTGACCCCCTAAGCAGTGACGACCCCCTCTCTGACCCCCTAAGCAGTGTCGACCCCCTCTCTGACCCCCTAAGCAGTGACGACCCCCTCTCTGACCCCCTGAGCAGTGTCGACCCCCTCTCTGACCCCCTAAGCAGTGACGACCCCCTCTCTGACCCCAGGCCAGGTTGACCTAACACAGAGAGAGAGGGGTCAGTGGCGGGAGGCAGACAGTGCTTGATAGTGGCCATCATCGGAAAATCCTTTCATCGTAAACAAAAAAAAGTGGAGCAAAACAACTGTTGGTGTTGGCATCATGTATGCCCTTCTGTTGGCACTCTTCCTCGCCACCACTACACCAGGTAAGACCCAGATGACAGGTTTTATCCACATTCATGCCAAATTAATCGTGCCAAAATTGTAACATAAGTTCTTTGTTTACCTTTCCTTCAAAGTCATCAAAATCGCATGATGGCATTTTTCCTTCTATCAAAGGCAGTTGGTATCGTGTGTAGAAGATATGAATGTTTTACGAAATTGTTGAAAAACTCGTGTATTTGCGGATTTTTTTTTTCCTAACTAATTATTGTAAAAGTGTGTTAATTTTTCTAAATAAGACCCATCGTTTTTTAATTGTAGAAAGTAAATGGAAATTTGATGAAGTTCGTGTTTAAAACTGATTTATATTAACAGAAGGATATTATATATGTAGTGAAAGAATATCTAGATTTAAATAAAGGAGGAATATCTACATTCAGTGATACCTCAGAAAATATATTTTTTACATGTTAAACTTTTTTGTAACTAGGATCGTTATTTTCACATTAGACGCGCGTCAGGACGAAAGACCAACAGTGCTGGTCACTGTTGTAGGCAACAGTGTTGCAGGGGACACTGTTGTAGGCGAGAGGTCACTGTTGGTGACCTGTTGTCTACAGAAATAGTCTGGGTCAAAAATATCCAACAGTGTAATATGTCTTCATGATGTTCCAGTGTCCTGTGGTATCCTAAAGGGAGGGTACCACAGGGCTCCCTTAACCCTGGGTTAAGGGAGCCAGTGGCTGAGCGGATCCTGTGGTCCCGGGTTCGATCTCGCGCGCCGGGGAAAAACGATGGGCAGAGTTTCTTTCACCCTGATGCCCCTGTTACCTAGCAGTAAAATGGGTACCTGGGTGTTAGTCACTTGTCAAGGCTGCTTCTTGGGGGTGGAAGCCTGGTCGAGGACCGGGCCGCGGGGACACTAAACCCCGAAATCATCTCAAGATATACCCTGGATTACTGTGTGGTACCCTGGATTACTGTGTGATACCCTGGGTTACTGTGTGGTACCCTGGGTTACTGTATGGTACCCTGGGTTACTGTGTGGTACCCTGGGTTACTGTGTGGTACCCTGGGTTACTGTATGGTACCCTGGGTTACTGTATGGTACCCTGGGTTACTGCATGGTACCCTGGGTTACTGCATGGTACCCTGGGTTACTGTGTGGTACCCTGGGTTACTGTATGGTACCCTGGGTTACTGCATGGTACCCTGGGATAGTGCATGGTGCCCTGGGTTACTGCATGGTACCCTAGGTTACTGTATGGTACCCTGGGTTACTGCATGGTACCCTGGGTTACTGCATGGTACCCTGGGATAGTGCATGGTACCCTGGGTTACTGTATGGTACCCTGGGTTACTGTATGGTACCCTGGGTTACTGCGTGGTACCCTGGGTTACTGCATGGTACCCTGGGTTACTACATGGTACCCTGGGTTACTGCATGGTACCCTGTTTTTCTGCATGGTACCCTGGGGTACTACATGGTACCCAGGGTGACTGCATGGTACCCTGGGACACTGTATGGTACCCTGCGGTACTTCATGGTTCAGCTATTATCACGGAAACTCGAAACATTTAAAAGCATTTGACAATAATTGGGGGAAATACCAAAGTGCCTGAGAAAGGCGCCGTTTAACTGTAAATATAGAAAATGGGATGCGGGGGAAAATCTGTTATTCGTGTACTCACCTAGTTGTACTCGCCTAGTTGTGCTTGCGGGGGTTGAGCTCTAGCTCTTTGGTCCTGCCTCTCAACCGTCAGTCAACAGGTGTACAGGTTCCTGAGCCTATTGGGCTCTATCATATCTACACTTGAAACTGTGTATGGAGTCAGCCTCCACCACATTGCTTCCTAATGCATTCCCTTTGTCAACCACTCTGACACTAAAAAAGTTCTTTCTAATATCTCTGTGGCTCATTTGGGCACTCAGTTTCCACCTGTGTCCCCTAGTGCGTGTGCCCCTTGTGTTAAATAGCCTGTCTTTATCAACCCTGTCCATTCCCTTGAGAATCTTGAATGTGGTGATCATGTCCCCCCTAACTCTTCTGTCTTCCAACGAAGTGAGGTTAAATTCCCGTAGTCTCTCCTCGTAGCTCATACCTCTCAGCTCGGGTACTAGTCTCGTGGCAAACCTTTGAACCTTTTCCAGTTTAGTCTTATGTTTGACTAGATATGGACTCCATGCTGGAGCCGCATACTCCAGGATTGGTCTGACATATGTGGTATATAATGTTCTGAAAGATTCCTTACACAAGTTTCTAAAGGCCGTTCTTATGTTAGCCAACCTGGCATATACTGCTGATGTTATCCTCTTGATATGAGCTTCAGGGGACAGGTCTGGCGTGATATCAACCCCCAGGTCTTTCTCTCTCTCTGACTCTTGAAGTATTTCATCTCCCAAGTGATACATTGTATCTGGTCTCCTGCTTCCTACCCCTATCTTCATTACATTACATTTGCTTGGGTTAACATCCATTTGTTCGACCATTCCTGCAGCTTGTCCAGGTCTTCTTGAAGTCTCAAGCTGTCCTCCTCTGTCTTAATCCTTCTCATAATTTTGGCGTCGTCAGCAAACATTGAGAGGAATGAGTCTATACCCTCCGGGAGATCATTTACGTATATCAGAAACAGGATAGGTCCAAGCACAGAGCCCTGTGGGACTCCACTGGTGACTTCACGCCATTCTGAGGTCTCACCCCTCACTATAACTCTCTGCTTCCTATTGCTTAGGTACTCCCTTATCCACTGGAGCGCCCTACCAGTTACTCCTGCCTGTTTCTCCAGCTTATGCATCAACCTTTTATGGGGTACTGTGTCAAAGGCTTTCCGACAGTCCAAAAAAATGCAGTCCGCCCATCCTTCTCTTTCTTGCTTAATCTTTGTCACCTGATCATAGAATTCTATCAAGCCTGTAAGGCAAGATTTACCCTCCCTGAACCCATGTTGATGGGTTGTCACGAAGTCTCTTCTCTCCAGATGAGTTACTAGGTTTTTTCTCACAATCTTCTCCATCACCTTGCATGGTATACAAGTTAAGGACACTGGCCTGTAGTTCAGTGCCTCTTGTCTGTCACCCTTTTTAAATATTGGTACTACATTAGCAGTCTTCCATACTTCTGGTAGGTCTCCCGTTTCCTGTAACCTACTATACACTATGGAGAGTGGCAAGCAAAGTGCCCCTGCACACTCTTTCAATACCCATGGTGAGATTCCATCCGGCCCAACAGCTTTTCTCACATCCAGCTCCAATAGGTGTTTCTTGACCTCATCTCTTGTAATTTCGAACCTTTCCAAGGTCACCTGGTTTGCTGCCACCTCTCCTAGCGCCGTGACTTCTCCCTGTTCTATTGTAAAGACCTCCTGGAACCTTTTGTTGAGTTCTTCACACACCTCTTTGTCATTCTCTGTGTACCTGTCCTCGCCCACCCTAAGTTTCATCACCTGTTCCTTCACTGTTGTCTTCCTCCTGATGTGACTGTGTAGTAGCTTTGGTTCGGTCTTGGCTTTATTAGCTATATCATTTTCATACCTTTTCTCAGCTGCTCTTCTCACACTAACATACTCGTTCCTGGTTCTCTGGTATCTCTCTCTACTTTCTGGTGTTCTGTTATTACGGAAGTTCCTCCATGCCCTTTTGTTCAGCTCCTTTGCTTTCATACATTCCCTATTAAACCACGGATTCTTCCTTTGCTTCTCTGTTTTTTCCTGTTGGGCTGGGACAAACCTGCTTACAGCCTCCTGACATTTTTGGGTGACATAGTCCATCATGTCTTGTACGGACTTGGTTCCGAGTTCTGTGTCCCAATGTATATCCCATAGGAATTTATTCATCTCCTCATAGTTTCCCTTTCGGTACGCCAGCCCTTTGTTTCCCAGTTCTTTTTTGGGGGTGATAATTCTTAGCTCAACCAGGTACTCAAAGCTCAATACACTATGATCACTCATTCCCAAGGGGGCTTCCAACTTAACTTCCCTTATATCCGACTCATTTTGGGTAAATATCAGATCAAGCAAGGCTGGTTCATCCCCTCCTCTCATTCTTGTCGGTCCCTTGACGTGTTGACTTAGAAAGTTTCTTGTTGCCACATCCAGCAGCTTAGCTCTCCATGTGTCTGGGCCTCCATGTGGGTCTCTGTTCCCCCAATCTATCTTTCCATGGTTGAAGTCTCCCAAGATTAGTAGCCTGGCTCCGTTCCTGCTAACCACAGAAGCTGCTCTCTCTATTATATTGATCGTGTGTGAGGATGAAGGTGAGAGAGGGAGCAGCACCCGACATGAACTAGGAGGAGCGACGACCGGAGTTGTGCAGCTATTGGTGAACACGGATCACCAGTTAGGAGTGAAGGGAGGACGCTACTGGTGGAGGTTTGTGGTGAACTGTTGAGCAATACTGCAGGATGTTGTGCACCGCTAGGTACCGGGGTGTACTGAGCGGTGCTGTGCAACACTAGGTACCGGGGTGTACTGAGCGGGGCTGTGCAACACTAGGTACCGGGGTGTACTGAGCGTGGCTGTGCAACACTAGGTACTGGGGTGTATTGAGCGGTGCTGTGCAACACTAGGTACCGGAGTGTACTGAGCGGGGCTGTGCAACACTAGGTACCGGGGTGTACTGAGCGTGGCTGTGCAACACTAGGTACTGGGGTGTATTGAGCGGTGCTGTGCAACACTAGGTACCGGGGTGTACTGAGCGTGGCTGTGTAACACTAGGTACCGGGGTGTACTGAGCGGGGCTGTGCAACACTAGGTACCGGGGTGTACTGAGCGTGGCTGTGTAACACTAGGTACCGGGGTGTACTGAGCGGGGCTGTGCAACACTAGGTACCGGGGTGTACTGAGCGGTGCTGTGTAACACTAGGTACCGGGGTGTACTGAGCGGTGCTGTGCAACACTAGGTACCGGGGTGTACTGAGCGTGGCTGTGTAACACTAGGTACCGGGGTGTACTGAGCCGGGCTGTGCAACACTTTGTACCGGGGTGTACTGAGCGGTGCTGTGTAACACTAGAGTAGTAGGGTTGACACGCCACAGGGGATTTTTTTTTTTGGGGCGAGGACCCCTGTGGACTTGACACGCCACAGGGGATTTTTTTTTTCTGTGGGAAAAAATCCCGTGTAGCGCTTGGGGGGTTTCAGGTGAATTTGCAAAATCCCCTGTAGCGCTTTAGGGTTTTCAGGTGAATTTGGGGAGTCACAGATTTGGAATTAAGGAATTCTTATGAGGAAAATAATTTCTGAGTTTTTAGAAGTTTGTTAAGGTTTCTTATGATGAAAATAAGTAGGAAAATCTTAATGAAAAGTTTTAGAAAAAATCGTGTTTGTGTCACAGCATTTCCAGGTAAACTCTATGGACAATCTTTGCCCGTTTTCAATCACACATTTTCAAAGAGCATTTTCAGAGAATATTGTCTTAGACGTTTTGTTAAGGAAAACGTACAACTTAGCCATAACATTTAGTTTTATATCCATTTACGGCTATTTCACCTGTAAAGACCAAAATTGAACAGAGCCCAGTTTTAAGCTCATATTTCATCAGAGTCCAGTTTATACCTAAAAATGAACAGAGTCTACTTTGAGAGCAAAATTAGCCAGAGACAGTTTTAGCTCATATTTCATCAGAGTCCTGTAATCTGCGAAAATTTGACAGAGTCCATTTTATACCCAATTTTCGTCAGAGTCTACTTTGTGAGCAAAATTAGTCAGAGACAGTATTTAGCTCATATTTCATCAGAGTCCAATTATCAACAGAAATTCGCCAGAGTCTACTTTGAGATCAAAATTAGTCAGAGACAGTTTTAGCTCATATTTCATCAGAGACCATTTTATACCTAAAAATGAACAGAGTCCACTTTGTGAGCAAAATTAGTCAGAGGCAGTTTTTAGCTCATATTTCATCAGAGTCCAGTTTATGCTCAAATTCGCCAGAGTCTACTTTGAGAGCAAAATTCGTCAGATACAGTTTTAAGCTCATATTTCATCAGAGTCCAATTATCAACAGAAATTCGCCAGAGTCTACTTTGAGAGCAAAATTCGTCAGAGACAGTTTTAAGCTCAAATTTCATCAGAGTCCAGTTTATACCGAAAATTCGCCAGAGTCTACTTTGTGCCAAAATATTCAGAGTCCAGTTCATGATCGAAATTAATCAGAGTCCAATTAAAGACCCAAATTTGACAGAGACCACATTTTCGCTACTAGCAGTCCAATCCCCCTGAAATTTTAAACAGTCATATTTCAGACGTAGTAAATAAGATCAAGTCAGTTACTGAGCTCCAGCTCTTGTCCCCCACCCTCTTCCACCCTCAAGTCTTTGTAAATAAACCATCAATTTCCCCTAAATTTTTACCCTCTGTATTTCAGACATAGTAAATATGATGAAAACAATTATAAAACTCTAGCTCTTGTCCTCTGTCCAAGTTCACTCCGGTAAATTCATTACTATCAGTCCAAATCCCCCTGAGATTTAAACACTCAACTACATTTTCAGACATAGTAAATAAGATCAAGTCAGTTACCGAGCTCCAGCTCTTGTCCCCCTGTATTTGCATATTTTCTCTATATTCAGCTGTGTTCTTCACATTTAGTCCATGTTTTCTGTGGTCACTCCATGTTCTTCAAATGTTCACACAGTCCCATTCAGTTCATATTTTCACAAGTATCTCCATTTTTTCTGTAATCTTTCTCTTAGTCTCATTACTTTCTCTACAAATTCTAGTCATATTTTCTATGTTTTCATGTTCATCACATGTTCTCTTTACAACTTTTATACTCAATATTCATGCTAACTTCCATATGTTGTGTTCTTTGTCAATATTCATGTTCCTCTACAAGTTCATGTTCCTCACAAGATCACTTCGTTTTTCACCTTCACTTACATGTTTTCTACATTCTTTGTCATATTCTCCATGTTCTTCACAAGTCCATTATTCATTCTTTGTATTCCCTATTCTCCTTATCATGTTTTCATGTTCACTGTATTCATCAACTTTTCTTACATATGTTCTTTGCCATGTTCCCCATATGTTCTCTGGGTTTTTCCCCCTACATGTTATCTAACGTTCCTTAACTAAAAAATCTTTCACCAATCAACTAAAACATAGTCACTTTCGTCATTTCTCAACTAAACTTATTATCCAGTCAACTAAAAATAGTCAGAAATAACCTCGTTCAACACTGTTCTTAACTAAAACAACCTTTCTCTTAGCTAAAAATTGTCAAAGGAAACTTTTTTCAGCACTTTCTTAACAGGCGCTATGTTTCATCAAGAAAAAATTGTCAAAGGAAACTTTCCAAAACTGTTCATAACTAGCTTTTATCCATCGTCAATCAACTAAAAATAATAACTTTCATCATTTCTTAACTAAACATATTCCCCATTCATCAGAAAATAACCGTGTTCATCATGTTTCATTGTCATTTCATAACTAAAATTATCTGCCAATCATCAGAAAAAGTCATGTTCATCATGTTTTGGCTTTTGCTCAACTAAAAGTATTCATCGGTCAACTAAAAATAGTTACTTCATCATGTTTCCTTGTCATTTCTTAACTGAAATATCACTTCTCTCATCTGAAAATAGTCAGGATTAACCTCATTCAACACCGTTCTTAACTAAAACAGCCTTTCGCTTAGCTAAAAATTGTCAAAGGAATCTTTTCAGCACTGTTCATAACTAACTTTATCCATAGTCAAGTAAGAAAATATAGTCAAAGATATCTATCATCGTCGTTCTTAACTGGCATTATACTTTGTGGAGCACTAAAATAGTCACTGTCGTCATATTTTGTCTTTTTCCTCAACTAAAGAGTCAAATGTAACTTTTTTCAGCACTTTCGTAAAAATTATATGTCGTTAAGTAAGAAAAATAGTCAAAGGTGCTCTCCGTAACACCAAAGTTACTCTTCGAGATAACAAAAAGACGCTCTCAAACACTCAAAAATTTACTCGCATCCTCAAAGTTATTCTCAGAGTCATCAAAAAGTTAATCTCAGTCATCAAAATGCTATTCTCCAAGTAGCTTTTCATTCATCAGAGAACTTTCTAAGACATCTTCGTTCATTAAAGTTAATCTCAGAGGCATAAAAGTTATTCTCGGAGCTATCAAAAAGTTAATCTCTAAAACAACAAAAGTTAATCTCTGTCATCAAAGTTGATCTGCAAGATATCTTCGAGTCATCAAAGTTACTTTTCATTACATCAAAGACGCATTCAAATACTACCCATGTTCTCAGAAGTCATTCTCAAACTCATCAAAGTTATTCAAAGAGCTAACAAAAGTTATTCTCAGAGTCACCTTCGTTCTTCAGAGAAACTTTCCAAAACATCTTTGTTCATCAAAGTTATTCTCAGAGTTAACAAAGGTAATCTCTAACTCACTCTCAGTCATCAAAGTTAATCCAAGAGACGTCAAAGTTAATCCAAGACATCATCTTTCATCAAAGATATTCTCTCTAAGCCATCAATGTTCTTCTCTAAGACATAAAAGTTATTCTCTATGTCAACAAAAGTTATTCTCTGAGCTAACAAAATACTACTCATGTTCTCAAAGACATTCTCCAATTCATCAATGTTGTTTCAAAGACATCAAAGTTAATCTCAGAGTTATCCAAAGACATTCTCAAAGTCATCTAAAGTTATTCTCTAAGACATCAAAGTTATTCTAAGAGTTATCAAAAGTTATTCTCAGTCATGTTATGTTATTCTCTAACTCTCTTCCATTCATCAAAGACATTCTCTAAGCCCTCAAAGTTATTCTCTAAGACAACAAAGTTATTCTTCGAAACATAAAATTTGCTCTGTAAGATATCTTCGTTCATCAAACTTATTCTCCGAGATATCTAAAGTTATTCTCAGAACAATCAAAAGTTATTATAAGACAACAAAAGTTATTCTCAGAGCTACCCAAAGCTATTCTCAGAGTCACCTTCGTTCGTCAGAGAAACTTTCAAAACATCTTTGTTCAACAAACTTGTTTTCAAAGTCATCAAAAGTTAATCTAAGACATCTGCTTTCATCAAAGTTATTTTCAGAGACATCTAAAGTTATTATGTAAGACATAAAAGTTATTCTCAGAGACATCAAATGTTATTCTCGAAGTCATCAAAGATATTTTCAGAGACATCTAAAGTTAATTTCTATGTTATAAAGTTATTCTCAGAGACATCTAAAGTTAATCTTGGTCATCAAAGTTGTTCTCTAAACATCAATGTTGTTCTCCAAGACATCAAAGATGTTCTCAAAATCATAAAAGTTATTCCCAGAGCTATCAAAGTTATTCTCAAAGTCATCAAAGTTATTCAAAGAGCTAACAAAAGTTATTCTCTAAGTAACCTTTCGTTCATCAGAGAAGCTTTCTAAGACATCTTCGTTCATCAATGTTGATCTCTAAGTCACCTTGGTTCATCAAAGAAACTCTCCTTCTTCCATCAAGTTATACTTTAAGACAACATTGTTGTTCTCTAAGACATCTTCAGGCATAAAATTTCTCCCCAAATGTAACTAGTTCAGCTTTTCATATCAAACTTACACTTCTGTTAAATATATTTTCTTAGACATTTTACCTTTTAAACTGTTCTCTGAACTACACTGTTCAAACCTACGTAACCTATCCTCTCCACCCAATGTTACTTAGTTAACGTAACGTTCCTAAACCTAACTTTACCTATCCTATCCTAACATAACTTACCTTACCTTACATACCTTTCCTAACTTAACCTGCTTAACCTATCTTACCTAACTTTACCTATATTACCTTACCATACCTTACCTATCTTACCTGACTTTACCTATCTTACCTAACTTAACCTGCATAACCTAACTTTACCTATGTTACCTTACCTACCTTACCTATCTTACCTAACCTAACCTATCCTAACATACCTTACCTTACCTTCCCTATCTTACCTAACTTTACCTATCCTAACATAACTTACCTTACCTTACATACCTTTCCTAACTTAACCTGCTTAACCTATCTTACCTAACTTTACCTATATTACCTTACCATACCTTACCTATCTTACCTGACTTTACCTATCTTACCTAACTTAACCTGCATAACCTAACTTTACCTATCTTACCTGACTTTACCTATCTTACCTAACTTAACCTGCATAACCTAACTTTACCTATGTTACCTTACCTACCTTACCTATCTTACCTAACCTAACCTATCCTAACATACCTTACCTTACCTTCCCTATCTTACCTAACTTTACCTATCCTAACATAACTTACCTTACCTTCCCTATCTTACCTAACTTTACCTATCCTAACATAACTTACCTATCTTACCTAACCTAACCTAACTTTACCTATGTTACCTTACCTTACCTTACCTATCTTACCTAACTTAACCTGCATAACCTAACTTTACCTATGTTACCTTACCTTACCTTACCTATCTTACCTATCCTAACGTAACCTAACTTGCTTTACCTAACTTAATCTTACATTCCCAAACTGATGTATCCTAACTTATCTAGTCAAACCAGACATGATCTAACTTACATAAGTAATCCTTCTTGTCTTTTGTGTTTCGTCAATCATTGTCTCATATTCATTTACTCATTTCATTAGTTAATTTCTCAAATGGTCACTTATGCATTTCAAGTGCTATTTGTTAGAGATTGGATATTTAAGCATTTCAAAGAATTTTTGTTATATATGGGCATTTACTCATTTCAAGGGATAATTTCTCAAATGGACGTTTTTGCATTTCAAGTGTTATTTGTTTAAGATTGGGTGTTTAACCATTTCAAAGGATTTTTGTTATATATGGGAACTTACTCGTTTCAAGGGCTAATTTCTCAAATGGTCATTTTTGCAGATCAAGGGTTATTTGTTAAAGATCAACAAGTTGCCCATAAGTTGTATTTATTATGTTTATCATTTATTCTTATTCCCCAACCCCTTAACCTAACCTCTTGTAATCGTAGTGTATTTGGTAGGTTCTATCATATGTTCTTATTCCCCAACCCCTTAACCTAACCTCTTGTATTCGTAGTGTATTTGGTAGGTTCTATCATATGTTCTTATTCCCCAACCCTTTAACCTAACCTTTCAGATGTAGTTTATTGTGTTTTTAACGTATTTGTTGAATATATTATCCTTTTCCTAACCTTTTTACCCAAACCTTCTTTCCTTCTTTACTTTGTTTTCACATATAAGTTCATTCTTTATCATAGTAATAATAAAAATTACAATAGTAAAGAATCAGATCTACTAAGACTTGAAATTGAGAAACAAGAGCTCAAGGGAGTGAGAGCATGAAAGAAGAGCAAGGAGTAAGAGAGAGGGTGCGGAAGAAAATGGGACCAAAGAAGAGAGAATGAGAGAGAGAGTGTGGGCATGGGAGCACTAAGACTTGAATTGAGAAAAAGAAAAACTAAGTGAATGAGAATGAGGGTGTGAGAATGGGAGCAATAAGACTTGAATTTGAGAAACAAGAGAGCATTTGAGCAAATGAGGGAGAGAGAGGGGGAGGAAGAGAGAGAATAAGGGAGAGAGATAGAAAAGGAGGGCTAGAAGGAGTAGGAGAATCAAAGTAAAGAAGGAAAGAAGGTTAAGTGGGATGGTGGGTTTGGGTAAAAATATACAAAAAAGGAGAAACAAAACTACATCTGAAAGGTTAGGAAAAGGATAATATATTCAACAAACTACATCTGAAAGGTTAGGTTAAAGGGTTGGGGAATAAGAACATAAGATAGAACCTACTAAATACACTAAGATTACAAGAGGTTAGGTTAAGGGGTTGGTGAATAAGAACATATGATAACAAACATAATAAATACAACTTATGGGCAACTTGATGAACTTTAACAAATAACCCTTGATCTGCAAAAATGACCATTTGAGAAATTAGCCCTTGAAACGAGTAAGTTCCCATATATAACAAAAAATCCTTTGAAATGGTTAAATACCCAATCTTAAACAAATAACACTTGAAATGCAAAAACGTCCATTTGAGAAATTATCCCTTGAAATGAGTAAATGCCCATATATAACAAAAATTCTTTGAAATGCTTAAATAACCAATCTCTAACAAATAGCACATGAAATGCATAAGTGACCATTTGAGAAATTAACTAATGAAATGAGTAAATGAATATGAGACAATGATTGACGAAACACAAAAGACAAGAAGGATTACTTATGTAAGTTAGATCATGTCTGGTTTGACTAGATTAGTTAGGATACATCAGTTTGGGAATGTAAGATTAAGTTAGGTAAAGCAAGTTAGGTTACGTTAGGATAGGTAAGATAGGTAAGGTAAGGTAAGGTAACATAGGTAAAGTTAGGTTATGCAGGTTAAGTTAGGTAAGATAGGTAAGGTAAGGTAAGGTAACATAGGTAAAGTTAGGTTAGGTTAGGTAAGATAGGTAAGTTATGTTAGGATAGGTAAAGTTAGGTAAGATAGGGAAGGTAAGGTAAGTTATGTTAGGATAGGTAAAGTTAGGTAAGATAGGGAAGGTAAGGTAAGGTATGTTAGGATAGGTTAGGTTAGGTAAGATAGGTAAGGTAGGTAAGGTAACATAGGTAAAGTTAGGTTATGCAGGTTAAGTTAGGTAAGATAGGTAAAGTCAGGTAAGATAGGTAAGGTATGGTAAGGTAATATAGGTAAAGTTAGGTAAGATAGGTTAAGCAGGTTAAGTTAGGAAAGGTATGTAAGGTAAGGTAAGTTATGTTAGGATAGGTAAAGTTAGGTAAGATAGGGAAGGTAAGGTAAGGTATGTTAGGATAGGTTAGGTTAGGTAAGATAGGTAAGGTAGGTAAGGTAACATAGGTAAAGTTAGGTTATGCAGGTTAAGTTAGGTAAGATAGGTAAAGTCAGGTAAGATAGGTAAGGTATGGTAAGGTAATATAGGTAAAGTTAGGTAAGATAGGTTAAGCAGGTTAAGTTAGGAAAGGTATGTAAGGTAAGGTAAGTTATGTTAGGATAGGATAGGTAAAGTTAGGTTTAGGAACGTTACGTTAACTAAGTAACATTGGGTGGAGAGGATAGGTTACGTAGGTTTGAACAGTGTAGTTCAGAGAACAGTTTAAAAGGTAAAATGTCTAAGAAAATATATTTAACAGAAGTGTAAGTTTGATATGAAAAGCTGAACTAGTTACATTTGGGGAGAAATTTTATGCCTGAAGATGTCTTAGAGAACAACAATGTTGTCTTAAAGTATAACTTGATGGAAGAAGGAGAGTTTCTTTGATGAACCAAGGTGACTTAGAGATCAACATTGATGAACGAAGATGTCTTAGAAAGCTTCTCTGATGAACGAAAGGTTACTTAGAGAATAACTTTTGTTAGCTCTTTGAATAACTTTGATGACTTTGAGAATAACTTTGATAGCTCTGGGAATAACTTTTATGATTTTGAGAACATCTTTGATGTCTTGGAGAACAACATTGATGTTTAGAGAACAACTTTGATGACCAAGATTAACTTTAGATGTCTCTGAGAATAACTTTATAACATAGAAATTAACTTTAGATGTCTCTGAAAATATCTTTGATGACTTCGAGAATAACATTTGATGTCTCTGAGAATAACTTTTATGTCTTACATAATAACTTTAGATGTCTCTGAAAATAACTTTGATGAAAGCAGATGTCTTAGATTAACTTTTGATGACTTTGAAAACAAGTTTGTTGAACAAAGATGTTTTGAAAGTTTCTCTGACGAACGAAGGTGACTCTGAGAATAGCTTTGGGTAGCTCTGAGAATAACTTTTGTTGTCTTATAATAACTTTTGATTGTTCTGAGAATAACTTTAGATATCTCGGAGAATAAGTTTGATGAACGAAGATATCTTACAGAGCAAATTTTATGTTTCGAAGAATAACTTTGTTGTCTTAGAGAATAACTTTGAGGGCTTAGAATATGTCTTTGATGAATGGAAGAGAGTTAGAGAATAACATAACATGACTGAGAATAACTTTTGATAACTCTTAGAATAACTTTGATGTCTTAGAGAATAACTTTAGATGACTTTGAGAATGTCTTTGGATAACTCTGAGATTAACTTTGATGTCTTTGAAACAACATTGATGAATTGGAGAATGTCTTTGAGAACATGAGTAGTATTTTGTTAGCTCAGAGAATAACTTTTGTTGACATAGAGAATAACTTTTATGTCTTAGAGAAGAACATTGATGGCTTAGAGAGAATATCTTTGATGAAAGATGATGTCTTGGATTAACTTTGACGTCTCTTGGATTAACTTTGATGACTGAGAGTGAGTTAGAGATTACCTTTGTTAACTCTGAGAATAACTTTGATGAACAAAGATGTTTTGGAAAGTTTCTCTGAAGAACGAAGGTGACTCTGAGAATAACTTTTGTTAGCTCTTTGAATAACTTTGATGAGTTTGAGAATGACTTCTGAGAACATGGGTAGTATTTGAATGCGTCTTTGATGTAATGAAAAGTAACTTTGATGACTCGAAGATATCTTGCAGATCAACTTTGATGACAGAGATTAACTTTTGTTGTTTTAGAGATTAACTTTTTGATAGCTCCGAGAATAACTTTTATGCCTCTGAGATTAACTTTAATGAACGAAGATGTCTTAGAAAGTTCTCTGATGAATGAAAAGCTACTTGGAGAATAGCATTTTGATGACTGAGATTAACTTTTTGATGACTCTGAGAATAACTTTGAGGATGCGAGTAAATTTTTGAGTGTTTGAGAGCGTCTTTTTGTTATCTCGAAGAGTAACTTTGGTGTTACGGAGAGCACCTTTGACTATTTTTCTTACTTAACGACATATAATTTTTACGAAAGTGCTGAAAAAAGTTACATTTGACTCTTTAGTTGAGGAAAAAGACAAAATATGACGACAGTGACTATTTTAGTGCTCCACAAAGTATAATGCCAGTTAAGAACGACGATGATAGATATCTTTGACTATATTTTCTTACTTGACTATGGATAAAGTTAGTTATGAACAGTGCTGAAAAGATTCCTTTGACAATTTTTAGCTAAGCGAAAGGCTGTTTTAGTTAAGAACGGTGTTGAATGAGGTTAATCCTGACTATTTTCAGATGAGAGAAGTGATATTTCAGTTAAGAAATGACAAGGAAACATGATGAAGTAACTATTTTTAGTTGACCGATGAATACTTTTAGTTGAGCAAAAGCCAAAACATGATGAACATGACTTTTTCTGATGATTGGCAGATAATTTTAGTTATGAAATGACAATGAAACATGATGAACACGGTTATTTTCTGATGAATGGGGAATATGTTTAGTTAAGAAATGATGAAAGTTATTATTTTTAGTTGATTGACGATGGATAAAAGCTAGTTATGAACAGTTTTGGAAAGTTTCCTTTGACAATTTTTTCTTGATGAAACATAGCGCCTGTTAAGAAAGTGCTGAAAAAAGTTTCCTTTGACAATTTTTAGCTAAGAGAAAGGTTGTTTTAGTTAAGAACAGTGTTGAACGAGGTTATTTCTGACTATTTTTAGTTGACTGGATAATAAGTTTAGTTGAGAAATGACGAAAGTGACTATGTTTTAGTTGATTGGTGAAAGATTTTTTAGTTAAGGAACGTTAGATAACATGTAAGGGGAAAAACCCAGAGAACATATGGGGAACATGGCAAAGAACATATGTAAGAAAAGTTGATGAATACAGTGAACATGAAAACATGATAAGGAGAATAGGGAATACAAAGAATGAATAATGGACTTGTGAAGAACATGGAGAATATGACAAAGAATGTAGAAAACATGTAAGTGAAGGTGAAAAACGAAGTGATCTTGTGAGGAACATGAACTTGTAGAGGAACATGAATATTGACAAAGAACACAACATATGGAAGTTAGCATGAATATTGAGTATAAAAGTTGTAAAGAGAACATGTGATGAACATGAAAACATAGAAAATATGACTAGAATTTGTAGAGAAAGTAATGAGACTAAGAGAAAGATTACAGAAAAAATGGAGATACTTGTGAAAATATGAACTGAATGGGACTGTGTGAACATTTGAAGAACATGGAGTGACCACAGAAAACATGGACTAAATGTGAAGAACACAGCTGAATATAGAGAAAATATGCAAATACAGGGGGACAAGAGCTGGAGCTCGGTAACTGACTTGATCTTATTTACTATGTCTGAAAATGTAGTTGAGTGTTTAAATCTCAGGGGGATTTGGACTGATAGTAATGAATTTACCGGAGTGAACTTGGACAGAGGACAAGAGCTAGAGTTTTATAATTGTTTTCATCATATTTACTATGTCTGAAATACAGAGGGTAAAAATTTAGGGGAAATTGATGGTTTATTTACAAAGACTTGAGGGTGGAAGAGGGTGGGGGACAAGAGCTGGAGCTCAGTAACTGACTTGATCTTATTTACTACGTCTGAAATATGACTGTTTAAAATTTCAGGGGGATTGGACTGCTAGTAGCGAAAATGTGGTCTCTGTCAAATTTGGGTCTTTAATTGGACTCTGATTAATTTCGATCATGAACTGGACTCTGAATATTTTGGCACAAAGTAGACTCTGGCGAATTTTCGGTATAAACTGGACTCTGATGAAATTTGAGCTTAAAACTGTCTCTGACGAATTTTGCTCTCAAAGTAGACTCTGGCGAATTTCTGTTGATAATTGGACTCTGATGAAATATGAGCTTAAAACTGTATCTGACGAATTTTGCTCTCAAAGTAGACTCTGGCGAATTTGAGCATAAACTGGACTCTGATGAAATATGAGCTAAAAACTGCCTCTGACTAATTTTGCTCACAAAGTGGACTCTGTTCATTTTTAGGTATAAAATGGTCTCTGATGAAATATGAGCTAAAACTGTCTCTGACTAATTTTGATCTCAAAGTAGACTCTGGCGAATTTCTGTTGATAATTGGACTCTGATGAAATATGAGCTAAATACTGTCTCTGACTAATTTTGCTCACAAAGTAGACTCTGACGAAAATTGGGTATAAAATGGACTCTGTCAAATTTTCGCAGATTACAGGACTCTGATGAAATATGAGCTAAAACTGTCTCTGGCTAATTTTGCTCTCAAAGTAGACTCTGTTCATTTTTAGGTATAAACTGGACTCTGATGAAATATGAGCTTAAAACTGGGCTCTGTTCAATTTTGGTCTTTACAGGTGAAATAGCCGTAAATGGATATAAAACTAAATGTTATGGCTAAGTTGTACGTTTTCCTTAACAAAACGTCTAAGACAATATTCTCTGAAAATGCTCTTTGAAAATGTGTGATTGAAAACGGGCAAAGATTGTCCATAGAGTTTACCTGGAAATGCTGTGACACAAACACGATTTTTTCTAAAACTTTTCATTAAGATTTTCCTACTTATTTTCATCATAAGAAACCTTAACAAACTTCTAAAAACTCAGAAATTATTTTCCTCATAAGAATTCCTTAATTCCAAATCTGTGACTCCCCAAATTCACCTGAAAACCCTAAAGCGCTACAGGGGATTTTGCAAATTCACCTGAAACCCCCCAAGCGCTACACGGGATTTTTTCCCACAGAAAAAAAAAATCCCCTGTGGCGTGTCAAGTCCACAGGGGTCCTCGCCCCAAAAAAAAAAATCCCCTGTGGCGTGTCAACCCTACTACGTACTGAGCGGTGCTGTGCAACACTAGGTACCGGGGTGTACTGAGCCGGGCTGTGCAACACTAGGTACCGGGGTGTACTGAGCCGGGCTGTGTAACACTAGGTACCGGGGTGTACTGAGCGGAGCTGTGTAACACTAGGTACCGGGGTGTACTGAGCGGGGCTGTGCAACACTAGGTACCGGGGTGTACTGAGCGGGGCTGTGCAACACTAGGTACCGGGGTGTACTGAGGGGGGCTGTGCAACACTAGGTACCGGGGTGTACTGAGCGGGGCTGTGCAACACTAGGTACCGGGGTGTACTGAGCGGGGCTGTGCAACACTAGGTACCGGGGTGTACTGAGCGGGGCTGTGTAACACTAGGTACCGGGGTGTACTGAGCGGGGCTGTGCAACACTAGGTACCGGGGTGTACTGAGGGGGGCTGTGCAACACTAGGTAACGGGGTGTACTGAGCGGGGCTGTGCAACACTAGGTACCGGGGTGTACTGAGGGGGGCTGTGCAACACTAGGTACCGGGGTGTACTGAGCGGGGCTGTGCAACACTAGGTACCGGTGTGTACTGAGGGGGCTGTGCAACACTAGGTACCGGGGTGTACTGAGCGGGGCTGTGCAACACTAGGTACCGGGGTGTACTGAGGGGGGCTGTGCAACACTAGGTACCGGGGTGTACTGAGTGGGGCTGTGCAACACTAGGTACCGGGGTGTACTGAGCGGGGCTGTGCAACACTAGGTACCGGGGTGTACTGAGCGGGGCTGTGCAACACTAGGTACCGGGGTGTACTGAGCGTGGCTGTGCAACAATAGGTACCGGGGATTAATGGATGGATAAATGGATGGAGAAATGGATGACACGTGCGCGCCCCATGACACACACACACGGCTCAGAACACATACACGACGCATGACACAGGCATCGTGACACACAGATCTCCAGGACATCTAGAAACATTGATGCCCTATGACGCAGTACACATGCCACTTGACACATTGATATCACATGATAGGTGCTTTAAAACCCATTGATGCTGCATGACACATACGTCCTGTGACACACACATGACACTCTCTTAACTCACTCCCATGACACATCGGCAGCCCAGTGATAAACACACACCCGTGACATTCAGAAGCTTGGATACATACAGACGGCCCGTGACACAGTCATTGGTGTATCCAGTGTCCTGATTACACACACGGACACACAGACTAGGGGCTACATGGCCCATCAGAGCCACAAGATAGGTGCGAGAATAACAGTATTGGCGGCCAGGGAGGACACGGCGTCAAGACCATTCCCAGGAGGACAATTACAGTATTGTTACCAGGTGGACCCGTCGTCTGGGGGAGGTACACAGTGTGAGCCATATACCCCGCTTCTCCCAGTATATACTCCAGTGTCAACACACTCCCGGACTACAGTATATGTTCTGGTGGCTTACCACCTCTATAGACCCTACCTCATAATATATATAAGTGCCGCCGGATGGAAATATATAAATAAACACAAGTTAAATGGATGCTATATAATATAGACGTGCTATATTGTATAGACGTGTTATATTGAAGCTTATATGGGGATATAATTTGTAGATGTCAGGGCTCACACTAAGGCTGTTGTTACATTGTTTGATCTGAGCGGACTCAATCACGTTTTCTTCAACGAAACCCTTACTTTTAACAATACATTTCGCCACTCTGAAGTCGATGGAATGATCACATAAACTGGAAAGTAAATACAAGGCACTGGAGTGCTGGGCTGTACGAATAGCATATGAATGTTGTTTTAAACGTGAGGAAAGAGATTTACCAATAACACACACACACACACACACACACACACACACACACACACACACACACACACACACACACACACACACACACACACACACGGGTAAATGACCAAGTGACAAGACTGAGGAAAACAGAAGGGGCATATACAGAAAGCGACAAGGAATTCTGCGAGGTACTGAATGCAAAATTCCATGGAGTGTTCACAACCGAGCCTGAGCAGCTCCCATTGTTAGAAGAGATTACCCAAGATGAAAGACTATCAGATATAGAGGTGACAGCAGAGGATGTAATGAAACAGTTGACAACACTGGATGCAAATAAAGCTGTTGGACCAGACAAAGTATCACCGTGGATACTTAAAGAGGCAGCGCAGGCTCTCAGCGTGCCTCTGGCAATGATCTTTAATGAGTCACTTATGTCGGGAGAATTGCCCAGTTGCTGGAAGGAGGCAAATGTCGTACTGATTTTCAAAAAAGGTGATAGGGAGGAGGCACTTAACTACAGACCCGTATCACTGACAAGCATCCCCTGTAAAATACTTGAAAGAATAATTAGGCTAAGACTTGTTGAGCACCTGGAGAGCATTGGGTTTGTAAACAAGCGCCAACATGGGTTCTGGACAGGGAAATCATGCCTAACAAACCTTTTAGAATTCTATGATAAAGTAACAAGGATAAGGCAGGACAGAGAAGGCTGGGCAGACTGCATATTTCTTGACTGCCAAAAGGCCTTTGATACAGTACCGCACATGAGACTGCTATACAAACTTGAGAGGCAGGCAGGAGTAAGAGGAAAGGCCCTAGTATGGGTGAAGAACTACCTAACAGGAAGGAGCCAGAGGGTAATGATAAGGGGCGAGAAGTCGGACTGGCGAACAGTAACAAGTGGAGTACCTCAAGGATCGGTGCTGGGACCAATCCTCTTTCTAATTTACGTAAATGATATGTTTACAGGAGTGAAATCATACATGTCAATGTTTGCGGATGACGCAAAATTAATAAGAAGAGTTGTGACAGACGAGGATTGTAGGATCCTCCAAGAGGACTTAAACAGGTTGCAGAGATGGTCAGGGAAATGGCTACTGGAGTTTAACACCAGTAAATGTAAAGTTATGGAAATGGGATCAGGTGACAGGAGACCAAAGGGACAGTACACAATGAAGGGGAACAGCCTACCTGTAACGATTCGAGAAAGAGTCCTGGGAGTGGATGTGACACCTAATCTAACTCCTGAGGCACATATAAATAGGATAACGACCGCAGCGTACTCTACACTGGCGAAAATTAGAACTTCATTCAGAAACCTAAATGAGGAGGCTTTTAGGGTGCTTTACACTGCCTACGTGAGACCCGTCTTAGAGTATGCCGCGCCATCATGGAGCCCCCACCTGAAGAAACACATAAAGAAACTGGAGAAGGTTCAGAGGTTTGCGACGAGGCTTGTCCCAGAGTTACGAGGGATGGGATATGAAGAGCGTCTGAAGGAACTGAACCTTACGACACTAGAGAAAAGAAGGGAGAGAGGAGATATGATAGGGACATATAAAATACTCAGGGGAATTGACAAAGTGGAAATAGATGAAATGTTCACACGTAATAATAACAGAACGAGGGGACATGGGTGGAAACTGGAAACTCAGATGAGTCACAGAGATGTTAGGAAGTTTTCTTTTAGCATGAGAGTAGTGGAAAAATGGAATGCACTTGGGGAACAGGTTGTGGAAGCAAATACTATTCATACTTTTAAAACTAGGTATGATAGGGAAATGGGACAGGAGTCATTGCTGTAAACAACCGATAGCTGGAAAGGCGGGATCCAAGAGTCAATGCTCGATCCTGCAAGCACAAATAGGTGAGTACAAATAGGTAAGTACACACAGTGGGGCCTAGTAGCCTGGTGGATAGCGCGCAGAACTCGTAATTCTGTGGCGCGCGTCTGATTCCCGCACCAGACAGAAACAAATGGGCAAAGTTTCTTTCACCCTGAATGCCCCTGTTACCTATCTTGAGGTTATCTTGAGATGATTTCGGGGCTTTAGTGACCCCGCGGCCCGGTCCTCGACCAGGCCTCCACCCCCAGGAAGCAGCCCGTGACAGCTGACTAACACCCAGGTACCTATTTACTGCTAGGTAACAGGGGCATAGGGTGAAAGAAACTTGGCCCATTTGTTTCTGCCTCGTGCGGGAATCGAACCCGCGCCGCAGAATTACGAGTCCTGCGCGCTATCCACCAGGCTACGAGGCCCCTAACAGTAAATAGGTACCTGGGAGTTAGTCAGCTGTCACGGGCTGCTTCCTGGTGTGTGTGTGTGTGTGTGTGTGTGTGTGTGTGTGTGTGTGTGTGTGGAAAAAAAGTACAGAGTAAACAGTTGATTGACAGTTGAGAGGCGGGCCGAAAGAGCAAAGCTCAACCCCCGCGAACACAACTAGGTGAATACACACATACATATATGTATATGTATATATATTAGCAGGGTATTGGAGTTATAAAACTGGTTATTGAACCCAACTGATACTTGCTTACTGACAAACAGAGACCCCAACCACTCCCTGATAAAAAATATGACCGACCACGACAACCACGCTCCTGCTGCCGTCAGTCGACCACCAATGGACACTGGAGTGCTTGCAATTAGTTAGATCACCCTGTAATCGTCTCGTTCCCGGAGAGGGGGTTCAGCGTCACCTTTAATCAGGGGAGCGGCTCCCAACTGGCCTAGTTGTCATGAGTACACACCCATTCGAGCCGCCGTGACTCTCCCCCCCCCTACACTCCTTGTTATGGCATGATCTCCTAACTCCCCTTTGTGGTGTCACTGACCTCTGTCCACCAATTTGAACCGTCTCTCTCTCACCATCCAGGAAGCCTCATCAGGATAAGGGCAACAATCAGCTGGTAACATACAAACATTTATTACATAAAAATATAGAAGAAAATATATAACAATAATATTGGAGTGCAACCTCCTAGGCTGCTACCAACCGATAACACTTCAATATTGCCTCAGGTCTCCATCTCTAGAAACTGTATTAGGCTGCTACTCAACCTTCACCACACAACCTACTACCCCCTCACTGCTAGCCGCTCAAATACCTGGTACGTATATATATATATATATATATATATATATATATATATATATATATATATATATATATATATATATATATATATATATATATATATCAATGTTTGGACAACACCCACCAGTGGGCCTCGAACCCAGAAAGCACAACTACCTTCCAGTAGCTGCCATAACTAGTACGCCTTAACCCACTACACCACATCAGACCCTTAAAAGAAGTAGAGATTTCGAGGTATATATATACCTCAAATATCCCCACTTCCCAAGGGCACCAGATAAGTAAGGGGTTACTATACGTTTTTCATCAAGCCACTGTTAATGTGGGAGAACTCGTGTCCATGCTATAAGCACATAGGCTTATAGCCCATGTGGGCTTATAGCATGGACACGAGTTCTCCCATATTCTTTTAAGGGTCTGATGTGGTGTAGTGGGTTAAAGCGTACTAGTTATGGCAGCTACTGGAAGGTAGTTGTGCTTTCTGAATTCGAGGCCCACTGGTGGGTGTTGTCCAAAGATTGTTAATCTTCACTTGTGGTTTAAGCAAGTATGGGCATATAAATATATATATATATATATATATATATATATATATATATATATATATATATATATATATATATATATATATATATATATATATATATATATATATATTATTGGTGTATACTGGCAGCAGGTTTTCTTTCAAACATGTCTCATTGAATATGACTGCATATTCTGTATTTACTATCTTTTGATTTAGGGCTTCTATCCCTCTAACTATTTTCTTAGCATCAGGGCTTCGCTGAAATAGGAGTTCTCCAAAACTCATTTTCGTAATTTCAAGGTGAAGAAAAGAAGTGAATTACTATAGAATGTATTACACTTATTTATATAATTTGCACAACGTTTCGAACCTCCATGGTTCATGCTCAAGTGAAAAGAATTTTGATTGATTGATTGATGAAGATTAAGCCACCCAAGAGGTGGCACGGGCATGAATAGCCCGTAAGTGGTACAATTTTTTTTTCTCAGTATTCTGAGTTTGCATTTAACCATTAAGCTGTTATCGCGGGGGAGGATACTGCTTCACAGTCTTTATGAGGGTGTCCAGCTGCTGAACACCTTTGTTGACCAGGAGAGTGGCTGTGTTGATGGCTTCAGGGTGGCCACTGCATGATTCAGGAACTCTTAAAGCTCTTCTAAGAAGAATTTTCGGGTTTGGTTGATTTTATACCCGCACTGGGTCAGGTGATAAGACAATAAAGGTGAAAACATGGGGGGATACATAAGTGATAAAGGGGGGGGGGTGAAACATAAGAACATAAGAATAGAGGCCTATTGGAAGGCCTATTGCGGAAGGCCTATTGGCCCATACGAGGCAGCTGCTAACTACATACAAAGATTAATCAAGTGTAATTGGCCTGTTATGTTGAACATTGTCTTCTGTGTTGGCATCGTTATGTTCTGGTCTTGTCCTTACTCTCATGGTGGGTAGAGTAAATAGTTCCGTGATTTGCGTGTGCATGGTAGGTTGTTCTATTCTTATGTGAATTGCTTCAAGAATTTGTAATCTTCTTGCATCTTGGGTTTTGTCTATTATACAGGTATTTTTGTTCAACATTTCTTTGTTAGGGTGACGTCATGGGCTTGTCTCATGTGATTCCTAGGGGCACCGGGTTGAAGATGACATGTCAAACGCCTCGTCAGCTTGGTCGACGTCATACCTATGTACTTAGATTGAAGGTTACATCCTTCGTGGGGCAAGTGTACATGTATATAACGCTTGATTGCTGTAGAGGGTTCTCCGTCGGCTTCGGGCTGTTTTTGATAAGGAGTTCGGAAGTCTTCTTGGTTTTGTAGAATATTATCAGGTTTATGTTTTGGTTAGGAGTAGTGCTTTTTACTCCTTTACGGATTATTTATTATTCTTTCCTCTCTTATATGTTCACTGTGCATGGTTGATTTGTAATATAATTTTATTGGAGGTATTGTGGTTTCTGTTCTGGGTTCAGGATTATACCATCGGTCCAAGTGTCTTCTTATAGGAGCGTTTATTTCCGCGTTGCTATATCCGTTGTTCACCAATACCTGAGTTACTCTTTCAAACTCTCTACTCGCGTTGCTCCATTCAGAGCAGTGGGTAAGCGCTCGACGAATATAAGCATTGAGAACACTGGCTTTATATCTTTGGGGGCACTCACTTCTACCGTTCAGGCATAATCCTATGTTGGTGGGCTTGGTATATACGTTGGTGCTTAAAGAGGTTCCTGTTTTTGTTATTAGTACATCCAAGAATGGCAGACTGTTATTTTCACTATTTTCATGTGTAAATCGGAGTACTGACTCTCTCTCTAGATGGCTTTTTAGATCAATTAGTTCATCTGAGTGTTTTACTATTACGAATATGTCATCTACATAACGGCAATATACAGTTGGTTTTTGTCTGCTGCTGAAGACTCTGTCTTCGATGGTTCCCATATAAAAATTAGCAAATAAGACTCCTAAGGGGGAGCTCACCGCTACTCCGTCCATTTGTAAATACATGTCTCCTTGTGGACTGCTGAAAGGGGCTTCCTTTGTACATGCTTCGAAAAGACTCTTTAAGTGTGGCTCAGGTATGTCTAATTTGGGGGTGCTCTCGTCTCTGTATACTCTGTCCAGTATCATTCCTATGGTTGTGTCGACTGGGACGTTGGTAAATAGGGATTCGACATCCAGGGAAGCAATGATTCCATCGGGCTGAGTAGATTTGATTAATTCTAGGAAATCTGCTGATGATTGTAGACTATACCTACTTGGAGTGTATGGAGTTAGTTCATTGAGTCTTTTTGCCAGGTGATAGGTTGGAGTTGGTATTTGGCTGATTATAGGGCGTAGTGGGTTACCTGGTTTGTGTGTCTTAACATTGCCATAGGCATATCCTAAGCCATAGTCGCCTTGAAGTTTATTGAAATGCACACTACCTTTCTTTGTGTTGATTGCTGTAATTGTTTTGTTTACTTTCCGCTTAAGGTGTTCCACAGGGTTCCTCGTGATTCGTTGAATTTTGTTCATGTATTCATGGGTAGGAATCAATACATATGCTGCTGTCTTGTCGGCTTTTCTTATTGTTACGTCTTTCAGATTTTTTAGTTGTGTTACTGCTTCTTTGAGTCGTGGGGTTAAGATTGTAGATGAATATGTTCCTCGTTTTTTCCCCGCTTCTGCAAGTAGTTCAGCTTGAAGTGTGTCAGTGGTGATGACTTTTTTGTTGTCTTCTAGCTTATGGATATCGTCCATAAGCATTTCGATTTCCAGGCGTTTTTTATGCATCTTTGGTTTAGATAAGAATTGACAATTTAGACCAAGATTTAAGAGGTCTCGTTGGTCCTGGGTTAGATCATAAGAAGTCAGGTTAATGTAGCCATCTTTAGGACGAGGGATCTTTAACTGTCCACCGTTTAGGGCTGTTAACTTACAGAATGTCTTTGTTTCTACACGAGTTTTATGCTGTTGTTTCAGGTTAAATAGTTCACTGTTGATGGTTTGCTTGAGTTGGATAGGGATGTCGTACTGGGTCCATTTGTTTAACAGATGCTCAGCCCACTCTGTAAGGGTTTGGAGGGCTTCTTTCTTCTTGTTTAGTTGAACAGAACAGACCCCACAATACCTCCAATAAAATTATATTACAAGTCAACCATGCACAGTGAACATATAAAAGATGAAAGAATAATGAAAGAAATAATCCGTAAAGGAGTAAAAAGCATTACTCCTAACCAAAACATAAACCTGATAATATTCTACAAAACCAAGAAGACTTCCGAACTCCTTATCAAAAACAGCCCGAAGCCGACGGAGAACCCTCTACAGCAATCAAGCGTTGTATACATGTACACTTGCCCCACGAAGGATGTAACCTTCAATGTAAGTACATAGGTATGACGTCGACCAAACTGACGAGGCGTTTGACATGCCATCTTCAATCCGGTGCCCCCAGGAATCACTTGAGACAAGCACACGACATCACTCTAACAAGAGAAATGTTGAACAAAAATACCTGTATAATAGACAAAACTCAAGATGCAAGAAGATTACAAATTCTTGAAGCAATTCACATAAGAATAGAACAACCTACCATGCACACCCAAATCACGGAACTATTTACTCTACCCACCATGAGAGTAAGGACAAGACCAGAACATAACGATGCCAACACAGAAGACACTGTTCAACATAACAGGCCAATTACACTTGATTAATCTTTGCATTTAGTTAGCAGCTGCCTCGTATGGGCCAATAGGCCTTCCGCAGTTACCTCTATTCTTATGTTCTTATGTTTCACCCCCCATTTATCCCTTATGTATCCCCCAATGTTTTTACCTTTATTGTCTTATCACCTGACCCAGAGCGGGTATAAAATCAACCAAACTTGAAAATTCTTTCCACTTGAGAATGAACCATGGAGGTTCGAAACGTTGTGCAAATTGTATAAATAAGTGTAATACATGCTATAGTAATTCACTTCTTTTCTTCACCTTGAAATTACGAAAATGAGTTTTGGAGAACTCCTATTTCAACTAAGCCCTGATGCTAAGAAAATAGAGGGATAGAAGCCCTAAATCAAACGATAGTAAATACAGAATATGCGGTCATATTCAATGAGACATATATATATATATATATATATATATATATATATATATATATATATATATATATATATATATATATATATATATATATATATATATATATATTGTAACG
>NC_091152.1:56390942-56412464 GCF_040958095.1 Procambarus clarkii | reverse complement strand
CACACCCCAGAAGTGACTCGAACCCATACTCCCAGGAGCCACGCAACTGGTATGTACAAGACGCCTTAATCCACTTGACCATCACGACCGGACAAAATGAGGTGATAGCCGAGGCTATTTGAACCACCCCACCGCCGGCACTTGGATAGTAATCTTGGGCATAGCATTTTACCAAATCACCTCATTCTTTGGGGCACACGTGAGGAACACAAATGCGAACAAGCCTGAATGGTCCCCAGGACAATATGCAACTGAAAACTCACACCCCAGAAGTGACTCGAACCCATACTCCCAGGAGCCACGCAACTGGTATGTACAAGACGCCTTAATCCACTTGACCATCACGACCGGACAAAATGAGGTGATAGCCGAGGCTATTTGAACCACCCCACCGCCGGCACTTGGATAGTAATCTTGGGCATAGCATTTTACCAAATCACCTCATTCTTTGGGGCACACGTGAGGAACACAAATGCGAACAAGCCTGAATGGTCCCCAGGACAATATGCAACTGAAAACTCACACCCCAGAAGTGACTCGAACCCATACTCCCAGGAGCCACGCAACTGGTATGTACAAGACGCCTTAATCCACTTGACCATCACGACCGGACAAAATGAGGTGATAGCCGAGGCTATTTGAACCACCCCACCGCCGGCACTTGGATAGTAATCTTGGGCATAGCATTTTACCAAATCACCTCATTCTTTGGGGCACACGTGAGGAACACAAATGCGAACAAGCCTGAATGGTCCCCAGGACAATATGCAACTGAAAACTCACACCCCAGAAGTGACTCGAACCCATACTCCCAGGAGCCACGCAACTGGTATGTACAAGACGCCTTAATCCACTTGACCATCACGACCGGACAAAATGAGGTGATAGCCGAGGCTATTTGAACCACCCCACCGCCGGCACTTGGATAGTAATCTTGGGCATAGCATTTTACCAAATCACCTCATTCTTTGGGGCACACGTGAGGAACACAAATGCGAACAAGCCTGAATGGTCCCCAGGACAATATGCAACTGAAAACTCACACCCCAGAAGTGACTCGAACCCATACTCCCAGGAGCCACGCAACTGGTATGTACAAGACGCCTTAATCCACTTGACCATCAGGACCGGACAAAATGAGGTGATAGCCGAGGCTATTTGAACCACCCCACCGCCGGCACTTGGATAGTAATCTTGGGCATAGCATTTTACCAAATCACCTCATTCTTTGGGGCACACGTGAGGAACACAAATGCGAACAAGCCTGAATGGTCCCCAGGACAATATGCAACTGAAAACTCACACCCCAGAAGTGACTCGAACCCATACTCCCAGGAGCCACGCAACTGGTATGTACAAGACGCCTTAATCCACTTGACCATCACGACCGGACAAAATGAGGTGATAGCCGAGGCTATTTGAACCACCCCACCGCCGGCACTTGGATAGTAATCTTGGGCATAGCATTTTACCAAATCACCTCATTCTTTGGGGCACACGTGAGGAACACAAATGCGAACAAGCCTGAATGGTCCCCAGGACAATATGCAACTGAAAACTCACACCCCAGAAGTGACTCGAACCCATACTCCCAGGAGCCACGCAACTGGTATGTACAAGACGCCTTAATCCACTTGACCATCACGACCGGACAAAATGAGGTGATAGCCGAGGCTATTTGAACCACCCCACCGCCGGCACTTGGATAGTAATCTTGGGCATAGCATTTTACCAAATCACCTCATTCTTTGGGGCACACGTGAGGAACACAAATGCGAACAAGCCTGAATGGTCCCCAGGACAATATGCAACTGAAAACTCACACCCCAGAAGTGACTCGAACCCATACTCCCAGGAGCCACGCAACTGGTATGTACAAGACGCCTTAATCCACTTGACCATCACGACCGGACAAAATGAGGTGATAGCCGAGGCTATTTGAACCACCCCACCGCCGGCACTTGGATAGTAATCTTGGGCATAGCATTTTACCAAATCACCTCATTCTTTGGGGCACACGTGAGGAACACAAATGCGAACAAGCCTGAATGGTCCCCAGGACAATATGCAACTGAAAACTCACACCCCAGAAGTGACTCGAACCCATACTCCCAGGAGCCACGCAACTGGTATGTACAAGACGCCTTAATCCACTTGACCATCACGACCGGACAAAATGAGGTGATAGCCGAGGCTATTTGAACCACCCCACCGCCGGCACTTGGATAGTAATCTTGGGCATAGCATTTTACCAAATCACCTCATTCTTTGGGGCACACGTGAGGAACACAAATGCGAACAAGCCTGAATGGTCCCCAGGACAATATGCAACTGAAAACTCACACCCCAGAAGTGACTCGAACCCATACTCCCAGGAGCCACGCAACTGGTATGTACAAGACGCCTTAATCCACTTGACCATCACGACCGGACAAAATGAGGTGATAGCCGAGGCTATTTGAACCACCCCACCGCCGGCACTTGGATAGTAATCTTGGGCATAGCATTTTACCAAATCACCTCATTCTTTGGGGCACACGTGAGGAACACAAATGCGAACAAGCCTGAATGGTCCCCAGGACAATATGCAACTGAAAACTCACACCCCAGAAGTGACTCGAACCCATACTCCCAGGAGCCACGCAACTGGTATGTACAAGACGCCTTAATCCACTTGACCATCACGACCGGACAAAATGAGGTGATAGCCGAGGCTATTTGAACCACCCCACCGCCGGCACTTGGATAGTAATCTTGGGCATAGCATTTTACCAAATCACCTCATTCTTTGGGGCACACGTGAGGAACACAAATGCGAACAAGCCTGAATGGTCCCCAGGACAATATGCAACTGAAAACTCACACCCCAGAAGTGACTCGAACCCATACTCCCAGGAGCCACGCAACTGGTATGTACAAGACGCCTTAATCCACTTGACCATCACGACCGGACAAAATGAGGTGATAGCCGAGGCTATTTGAACCACCCCACCGCCGGCACTTGGATAGTAATCTTGGGCATAGCATTTTACCAAATCACCTCATTCTTTGGGGCACACGTGAGGAACACAAATGCGAACAAGCCTGAATGGTCCCCAGGACAATATGCAACTGAAAACTCACACCCCAGAAGTGACTCGAACCCATACTCCCAGGAGCCACGCAACTGGTATGTACAAGACGCCTTAATCCACTTGACCATCACGACCGGACAAAATGAGGTGATAGCCGAGGCTATTTGAACCACCCCACCGCCGGCACTTGGATAGTAATCTTGGGCATAGCATTTTACCAAATCACCTCATTCTTTGGGGCACACGTGAGGAACACAAATGCGAACAAGCCTGAATGGTCCCCAGGACAATATGCAACTGAAAACTCACACCCCAGAAGTGACTCGAACCCATACTCCCAGGAGCCACGCAACTGGTATGTACAAGACGCCTTAATCCACTTGACCATCACGACCGGACAAAATGAGGTGATAGCCGAGGCTATTTGAACCACCCCACCGCCGGCACTTGGATAGTAATCTTGGGCATAGCATTTTACCAAATCACCTCATTCTTTGGGGCACACGTGAGGAACACAAATGCGAACAAGCCTGAATGGTCCCCAGGACAATATGCAACTGAAAACTCACACCCCAGAAGTGACTCGAACCCATACTCCCAGGAGCCACGCAACTGGTATGTACAAGACGCCTTAATCCACTTGACCATCACGACCGGACAAAATGAGGTGATAGCCGAGGCTATTTGAACCACCCCACCGCCGGCACTTGGATAGTAATCTTGGGCATAGCATTTTACCAAATCACCTCATTCTTTGGGGCACACGTGAGGAACACAAATGCGAACAAGCCTGAATGGTCCCCAGGACAATATGCAACTGAAAACTCACACCCCAGAAGTGACTCGAACCCATACTCCCAGGAGCCACGCAACTGGTATGTACAAGACGCCTTAATCCACTTGACCATCACGACCGGACAAAATGAGGTGATAGCCGAGGCTATTTGAACCACCCCACCGCCGGCACTTGGATAGTAATCTTGGGCATAGCATTTTACCAAATCACCTCGTTCTTTGGGGCACACGTGAGGAACACAAATGCGAACAAGCCTGAATGGTCCCCAGGACAATATGCAACTGCCCAGCAAACAATTTTAGGTTGCCACAACATATCTGGAAAGTATTTGAAAGTATTGGAAACGTTTGTTTTATCGTATCAGATACGATATTGTGTGTGGACTTAAATAGGTTTCCAAAACTTATAACCAAGACATATGTATCTAACACTAATTTGAGATGTTGTGGCAACTTTACACTCCTAACATGAGTCATTCATAATCCATTCATACACCAATATGAATCTCTTATGAAAGGTTTGAGCCAATAATCTGAACCATTTTCACATCTTTGTGTTTAAAGTTAAGTTTCTTGAAATTAAATTATATTTTATATTATATTATTTTTATTATATTTTATATTATATTATTATTTTCAATTTAAATATTAAAACCAATTTAAGGGTAAAAAAAATCTAATAATTTATATTTCTTTTATTATTTACTAACAATTATAATTATTTACTAACGGAGAGAGGGGAGGCTGGACGGCGGAGAGTGGCGGACAGTGGCGGCGGTGGCGGATAGTGGCGGCGGGCGGACAGTGGCGGCGGGCGGACAGTGGCGGCGGCGGGCGGACAGTGGCGGCGGGCGGACAGTGGCGGCGGGCGGACAGTGGCGGCGGTGGCGGATAGTGGCGGCGGGCGGACAGTGGCGGCGGTGGCGGATGGTGGCGGCGGGCGGGCGGACAGTGGCGGCGGGCGGGCGGACAGTGGCGGCGGGCGGACAGTGGCGGATAGTGGCGGCTGTGGCGGATAGTGGCGGCGGGCGGACCGTGGCGGCTTTGGCGGCGGTGGTGGACAGTGGCGGCGGGCGGACAGTGGCGGCGGCGGGCGGACAGTGGCGGCGGCGGGCGGACAGTGGCGGCGGTGGGCGGACAGTGGTGGCGGCGGGCGGACAGTGGTGGCGGCGGGCGGACAGTGGCGGCGGTGGGCGGACAGTGGTGGCGGCGGGCGGACAGTGGCGGCGGTGGGCGGACAGTGGTGGCGGCGGGCGGACAGTGGAGGCGGCGGGCGGACAGTGGTGGCGGCGGGCGGACAGTGGTGGCGGCGGGCGGACAGTGGTGGCGGCGGGCGGACAGTGGTGGCGGTGGTAGACAGTGGTGGCGGTGGCAGACAGTGGTGGCGGTGGCGGACAGTGGTGGCGGTGGCGGATAGTGGTGGCGGTGGCGGATAGTGGCAGCGGGCGGACAGTGGCGGCGGTGGCGGATAGTGGCGGCGGGCGGACAGTGGCGTCGGGCGGACAGTGGCGGCGGGCGGACAGTGGCGGCGGTGGCGGATAGTGGCGGCGGGCGGACAGGGTTGGCGGCGGGCGGACAGTGGCGGATAGTGGTGGCGGGCGGATAGTGGCGGCGGGCGGACAGTGGCGGCGGGCGGACAGTGGCGGCTGTGGCGGATAGTGGCGGCGGCGGGCGGACAGTGGTGGCGGCGGGCGGACAGTGGTGGCGGCGGGCGGACAGTGGTGGCGGCGGGCGGACAGTGGTGGCGGCGGGCGGACAGTGGTGGCGGCGGGCGGACAGTGGTGGCGGACAGTGGCGGCGGTGGCGGACAGTGACGGCGGTGGCGGACAGTGGCGGCGGTGGCGGACAGTGGCGGCGGTGGCGGACAGTGGCGGCGGTGGCGGACACTGGCGGCTGTGTCTGGCGGTGGTGGCGGGCGGTGGCGGGTGGCGGCGTCTGTGATGAGTGGTGGCGGCTGGCGGTGGTGGGTGGTGGCGGCGGCGGTGGTGGGTGGTGGTGGCGGCGGCGGCTGGTGGTGGAGGGTGGTGGCGGCGGTGGTGGTGGGTGGTGGTGGCGGCGGCGGCTGGTGGTGGTGGGTGGTGGTGGCGGCGGTGGTGGTGGCGGCGGCGGCTGGTGGTGGTGGGTGGTGGCGGCGGTGGTGGTGGGTGGTGGTGGCGGCGGCGGCTGGTGGTGGTGGCGGCGGGTGGTGGGTGGCGGCGGCGGGTGGTGGGTGGCGGCGGCGGCTGGTGGTGGTGGGTGGTGGTGGTGGGTGGTGGCGGCGGGTGGTGGCGGCTGTGGTGGGTGGTGGCGGGCGGTGGCGGGCGGCGGCGGCTGTGGTGGGTGGTGACGATCGGCGGTGGGGGGGGGGGCTGGTGGCGGCTGGCGGTGGCGGCTTGCGGTGGCGACTGTGGCAACGGGCGGTGACGGCTGATAGCGGGCGGTGGTGGCGGCTGGTGGCAGGTGGTGGTGGCGGCTGGTGGCAGGTGGTGGTGGCGGTGGTGGCGGCTGGTGGTGGTGGCAGCTGGTGGCGGTGATGGCGGCTGGTGGTGGTGGCAGCTGGTGGCGGTGATGGCGGCTGGTGGTGGTGGCAGCTGGTGGTGGTGGTGGTGGTGATGGCGGCTGGTGGCGGGCGGTGGCGGCTTGTGGCGGCTGGTGGTGGCGGCGGTGGTGGGTGGTGGTGGTGGGTGGTGGTGGCGGGTGTGGTGGGTGGTGGCGGTGGTGTCGGCGGCGGCTGTGGTGGGTGGTGGCGGCGGCGGCGGTGATGGGTGGTGGCGGCGGCGGTGGTGGTGGGTGGTGGTGGCGGCGGCGGTGATGGGTGGTGGCGGCGGTGGTGGTGGCGGCGGCGGCGGCTGGTGGTGGTGGGTGGTGGTGGTGGGTGGTGGCGGCGGGTGGCGGTGGTGGGTGGCGGTGGTGGGTGGCGGTGTTTGGTGGCGGGTGGCGGCTGGTGGCGGCTGGTGGTGGGTGGCGGCTGGTGGTGGGTGGTGGCAGGTGGCGGCTGGTGGTGGGTGGTGGCGGGTGGCGGCTGGTGGTGGGTGGCGGCTGGTGGTGGGTGGCGGGTGGCGGCGGGTGGCGGCTGGTGGTGGGTGGCGGGTGGCGGCGGGTGGCGGCTGGTGGTGGGTGGTGGCAGGTGGCGGCTGGTGGTGGCTGGTGGCGGGTGGCGGCTGGTGGTGGGTGGTAGCGGCGGGTGGTGAGTGGCGGTGGTGGGTGGCGGTGGCTGGTGGTGGGTGGTGGCGGGTGGCGGCTGGTGGTGGGTGGTGGCGGGTGGCGGCTGGTGGTGGGCGGCGGGTGGCGGCTGGTGGCGGCCAGCTGGGACACACCCTTCACCACTGAAGGTCTGAGAACAACTAACCATATGTCTCTCTCACCACCACCAGCCTAGTGTTGCCAGCTCGCGCTCTCAAAATGTTTCCTTCAAAGATTGTATATTATCTTTGAACAACAAGTTTGATTATCAAGGAAATAATGCATATATTATTGTCACATTAATACTGTGCAATATCTTATTACATTCCTGCTAAATAATTATAATTTGAAACAGGACAAAAAATCCAACATATATATAAAAACCAACATTAGAGATCACGAGGCCTAGGCCTCGCCTGTGACCACACATCCTGCCTCCCTGGCCTGCTACACTCACACACCTCACACTCTTAACTCTCTCATAATCACTCTCACTCTCTTACTCTGTCACTCTTACTCTCTGTCACTCTTACTCTCTGTCACTCTTACTCTGTCACTCTTACTCTGTCACTCTTACACTGTCACTCTTACTCTCTGTCACTCTTACTCTCTGTCACTCTTACTCTCTGTCACTCTTACTCTCTGTCACTCTTACTCTCTGTCACTCTTACTCTCTGTCACTCTTACTCTGTCACTCTTACTCTCTGTCACTCTTACTCTCTGTCACTCCTACTCTCTGTCACTCTTACTCTCTGTCACTCTTACTCTGTCATTCTTACTCACTCTCAGTCACCCTTACCCATTCATACTCACTCTCTCACTCTTACTCTCATACTCTTACTCTCAATTACTCTTACTCTCAATCACTCTTACTCCCAATCACTCCTACTCCCAATCACTCCTACTCCCAATCACTCCTACTCTCATTCTTACTCTTACTCCCAATCACTCTTACTCTCAATCACTCTTATTCTCATTCTTACTCTTACTCTCACTCTTACTCTTACTCCCATTCACTCTTACTCCCAATCACTCTTACTCTCAATCACTCTTACTCTCAATCACTCTTACTCTCAATCACTCTTACTCTCATTCTTACTCTTACTCACTCTTACTCTCAATCACTCTTATTCTCATTCTTACTCCTACTCCCAATCACTCTTACTCCCAATCACTCTTACTCTCAATCACTCTTACTCCCAATCACTCTTACTCTCAATCACTCTTACTCTCAATCACTCTTACTCTCAATCACTCTTACTCTCATTCTTACTCTTACTCACTCTTACTCTCAATCACTCTTATTCTCATTCTTACTCCTACTCCCAATCACTCTTACTCCCAATCACTCTTACTCTCAATCACTCTTACTCCCAATCACTCTTACTCTCAATCACTCTTACTCTCAATCACTTTTACTCTCAATCACTCTTACTCTCAGTCACTCTTACTCTCACTAACTCTCAATCACTCTTACTCTCACTCTAACTCTCAATCACTCTTACGCACTATTACTCACTCTTTCTCTCAGTCATCCTAACTCACTCTCATACTCACTCTTACTCTGTCACTCTTACTCTCTGTCACTCTTACTCTCTGTCACTCTTACTCTCTGTCACTCTTACTCTCTGTCACTCTTACTCTGTCACTCTTACTCTCTGTCACTCTTACTCTCTGTCACTCTTACTCTCTATCACTCTTACTGTCATTCTTACTCTGTCACTCTTACTCACTCTCAGTCACCCTTACCCATTCATACTCTCACTCTTACTCTCATACACTTACTCTCAATTACTCTTACTCTCAATCACTCTTACTCCCAATCACTCCTGCTCCCATTCACTCCTACTCTCAATCACTCCTACTCTCATTCTTACTCTTACTCTTACTACCAATCACTCTTACTTTCAATCACTCTTATTCTCATTCTTACTCTGTCGGAAAATCCGACAGCATTTAATATATCATACAGACAGATAAGAGCTGTGTTGTATAAACAAGTTACCCATAGAAAACGTAACTTGTAGTGGAATTACCCTCTAAAGAAAACGGGATATCATCACCACATACTATTATAATTCACCACCTATTATGGTGGGAATTATTCTTAAATACATTAGTCTTTGGACTTTACCATCATAAAAACATCTTATATAAATTAACTTAATTATCAATATTAAAGTAGAGTAAATGTGACCCTTCTATCACTTTCTGAAATGTGGACAATGTAAGCCAGGCGAGAGGGAGGAAGGAGAGGAGCCATTGTTGTGTCACCTCCGAGACGTGTGGAGCAAATTCGGCTCCTATCATTCTGGACAATGTCGGCCAGTAACGTCAATAGTATGGAGTGTTAGAAACAGTCATTGTTTATATTGAGACCAGAGGCTCACACGGGAGCAAATTCGGCTCCTGTTAATTTTACTTGGACGTAGTGTTATGGAAACCAAAGGTACCATCTCCAACACGATGTCTACAATACAAGTTAAGTGTCTATCCGAAACCCGTTTATCATTCATTTATGGCCATTAATGTCAGGATATAGGGTGACCCGGTTAGATCGCGAAATCGCCTCAAACTAAAGGTAATTAAGCCAGGTCTTTAATGTTCCATGTACTGTATAGTGTTTTCTCTGATATAACTTGTCATATATAGGATTCTGGCTTCACAGTTAGCGCACTTTTGACAGGTCAAGACGAGGAAGAGTTTGTACACCAGTTACTGGGTGATATGGAAGCTACCTCAAAGAGGATAATTTGGTGTCTACACCCTAGTTATACCTGGTGGACTAACCTGCTGTACTATAAGATAAGGAACCTTTTCAATGTATGTAGTTACTGTAGTTTGATTGGCTGCATATATATAAATATAAACCCCCCCTAATGTGTAGAGGATCGATTTGTGAGATTAAGAGATTATTGCAGAAATACAGTCCACTTATTATACAAATTGCTATCGAAGTATATAAATTAACGTAAATATAAATTCATATAAATTAAATAAATATAAATCTCACAGGTCGGTTCCCACATTATTTGGACCTTCGGAACCGGAATATTTGGTCCTATGAACCCACATTTGGTCATCTTAGTACCGGATGAACCAGTTAACCAGTGGATTCATTAAATATACTAGTGCAGTGTTATTTAAACAAAGCCAGTCAAGACAGCGGCGAAGCCTCGTGGGAGCTCAGGAGCCTCCCTCAGCCCAGATCAGCTTCGTCAGCGGTTTCATGCACACCCACAGATATTTGGTGGCGTGTTATTTCGTGAAATGACAGCGCTAATATAGAAGCCAGCCGAATTAGTGACTGTGTCGCGAGATTGTTCACGGATTTCGTGGTGTTACATTTCGCGAGAGATTATCCACGAATTTTGTGGAGTTTATTTCGCGAGGTCACTAATAATATTTAATACTTCTAGATAATATTAGAAGTTTCATAGAGGCTAATTAAGAGGCTATTATCAATAATTGTGTATATTATTTCTCCAAATAGAGAATTATTTAATATATATTGCACTAGTGTTCTCAATATAATATTTACTAATTACCAACCCACAACAGGGTAGGATATGACTAGTTGAACTATTATTGCTCATCCTAGTCCCATTATTACCATAGTCAGTTGTACTATATTGAACAACCTAACACCATTAATGAATGGTCCAGACCCTATTTTGGGTGTAATTTTTATCAACTCGAGTTGAGTTGTGTATATATAATAATTTACTTATGATCATTACACCTTTGAGTGATTAATTAGTGTCTCTACCATCCTAGGGTGATATAGAAGAGCTAACCTAAAGGTACTTCCATGACACTGGTTTATCACTCAAATTATTAGTGTGTATGATTGTATATATATAATGTGTATTAATTTTAAGTGCTAACCTCTAGTAGAGGTAGGATTATTGCCTAGTGAGTGCAGATTTTACCCTAGGCTATCATTAGTGTTTGTTCAGTATTATGAGCAGCCCAAGTACAAGCCCCACAAGGCTTCACCAACGAGCCAGTATGGATAATGCAGGGAGAATGAAAAGAACCCTTGCAGGTCTTAAAGGCCACTTAACAAGACAGATCAAGAAATGTGAAGATTTGTCACAACAATCAACAGATGATTATGCTGACCTGGAAAGCTATTATCAAGCAGCTGCAGGTAAATTTGAGCAAATCAAATGCCAAATGGCTGTCCTTGTGGGGACAGACTACTACCATCAATTCATCGGTAGCCCTACTAAATATCAGGGTATAACCATGTTAAACTCTGCAGGAGGTAAATTACTCTCAGGCCCAGTATCAAGCCTGAGGAGACCTATGCCTGCAGATAAACAATACCAATAGAAATCTAAATTTGTCAGCTGCTTATATTTCTCCAGTAGCATTATACTAAGGAGATTACAGCTGACTATAGTAACAGAGGTTGATGTTAGTATCATCATTTAAAGCTGAAGATGAGTTCATGAGGCCTCAGTGGCAAATCAGTGAACAGTAGCCTAAAACAGCTACAAGTCACTGCGACCAATGTCACTGATCCCACTGCAGTCTCAGAACCATACTTTACTTTAATGATGAGCTATTCAATCTTCTGAATCAATTAACTAAATTAAACCCCAATAAATCTGATGACTGATTTGATACATAAATTATTTAATCAAGATGTATTCCATGGGCCTCAGTGTTTATATATCAGTGACCAGTTACCTGAAGAAACTTCAAGTTATATCTAATGTCACTGATCTCACTGCAGTCCCTGAATCATACTTGACTGTAGTACTTGATCACATCCAGTCTTCTGGGTTAAATAATATGTAATAAGGCTTGAATATTAGCCTTTCAAGAGTTGACAGGGAAATGAAATCGCATTAGACTTCTAACCCCTGCAACTCTAGTACGGGACATCCGTCCTGTACGAACAGACACACAAATGTGTGATTACTAACTACTAACATCAAATTAATCTAATAATTCGAAGGAGGAGTATCGGTGTTCGTCTGTTCTAATTAGGACTTCGACCCGTGAGCAGCCCCCTGGGGAATTATGTCGGAAAATCCGACAGCATTTAATATATCATACAGACAGATAAGAGCTGTGTTGTATAAACAAGTTACCCATAGAAAACGTAACTTGTAGTGGAATTACCATCTAAAGAAAACGGGATATCATCACCACATACTATTATAATTCACCACCTATTATGGTGGGAATTATTCTTAAATACATTAGTCTTTGGACTTTACCATCATAAAAACATCTTATATAAATTAACTTAATTATCAATATTAAAGTAGAGTAAATGTGACCCTTCTATCACTTTCTGAAATGTGGACAATGTAAGCCAGGCGAGAGGGAGGAAGGAGAGGAGCCATTGTTGTGTCACCTCCGAGACGTGTGGAGCAAATTCGGCTCCTATCATTCTGGACAATGTCGGCCAGTAACGTCAATAGTATGGAGTGTTAGAAACAGTCATTGTTTATATTGAGACCAGAGGCTCACACGGGAGCAAATTCGGCTCCTGTTAATTTTACTTGGACGTAGTGTTATGGAAACCAAAGGTACCATCTCCAACACGATGTCTACAATACAAGTTAAGTGTCTATCCGAAACCCGTTTATCATTCATTTATGGCCATTAATGTCAGGATATAGGGTGACCCGGTTAGATCGCGAAATCGCCTCAAACTAAAGGTAATTAAGCCAGGTCTTTAATGTTCCATGTACTGTATAGTGTTTTCTCTGATATAACTTGTCATATATAGGATTCTGGCTTCACAGTTAGCGCACTTTTGACAGGTCAAGACGAGGAAGAGTTTGTACACCAGTTACTGGGTGATATGGAAGCTACCTCAAAGAGGATAATTTGGTGTCTACACCCTAGTTATACCTGGTGGACTAACCTGCTGTACTATAAGATAAGGAACCTTTTCAATGTATGTAGTTACTGTAGTTTGATTGGCTGCATATATATAAATATAAACCCCCCCTAATGTGTAGAGGATCGATTTGTGAGATTAAGAGATTATTGCAGAAATACAGTCCACTTATTATACAAATTGCTATCGAAGTATATAAATTAACGCAAATATAAATTCATATAAATTAAATAAATATAAATCTCACAGGTCGGTTCCCACATACTCTTACTCTCACTCTTACTCCCAATCACTCTTACTCCCAATCACTCTTACTCTCAATCACTCTTACTCTCAATCACTCTTACTCTCATTCTTACTCTTACTCACTCTTACTCTCAATCACTCTTATTCTCATTCTTACTCCTACTCTCACTCTAACTCCTACTCCCAATCACTCTTACTCCCAATCACTCTTACTCTCAATCACTCTTACTCCCAATCACTCTTACTCTCAATCACTCTTACTCTCAATCACTCTTACTCTCAATCACTCTTACTCTCAATCACTCTTACTCTCACTAACTCTCAATCACTCTTACTCTCACTCTAACTCTCAATCACTCTTACTCTCATACTCACCCTTACTCTCAATCACTTTACTCTCACTCTTACTCATTCTGTCACCCTTACTCTCACTCTTACTCACTCTGTCACTCTTACTCACTCTCAGTCACTCTTACTTATACTCACTCTTACTCACACTTACACACTCTCTGGCACTCTCACTCACCTTCAGTCACTCTTACTCACTCTTACCCACTCTCGCTCACTCTTACTCACTCTAGTTAATAAGAACACGCCAATATAAGACAACAAAACGTTTTCAGATTCTTTCTCACCACTTTCCAGCAACTTTTATAATTTATATAAATTATCTTAGGGAATAATACATAAATTATATATTTAAACATGATATTAGTGTTTAGAGGAATGCATAAGGAGTCAAATTGTGTTAAAAAGAGCGATTTTTAGAAAATTTGGACAACTACTTTTTTTTGTTCATATTATAACTAAATGGATTTTAAAGGTTTCACTCAGCCAATATATATCATTCACAATTTATTAATGAATTTTACAAAAAAACACCATAAATTTTATATTTAAACATGTAAAAACTATTTGTTTTACATTTGGAAGAAAATAATTGTAGAAAAACAATTTATAATTAAACCTTTGTGTTTGGATTTTTTGAGTAAAAGTTTCTCAAAGGCTCTCCTGCACCATTCTCAATGCAAATCATTCCCACACCTATGGGAAGAGATAGGCGAACGTTGTGTAGATGATTTGTGTTTGCTGGGTGAAAACTCACACCCCAGAAGTGACTCGAACCCATACTCCCAGGAGCCACGCAACTGGTATGTACAAGACGTCTTAATCCACTTGACCATCACGACCGGACAAAATGAGGTGATAGCCGAGGCTATTTGAACCACCCCACCGCCGGCACTTGGATAGTAATCTTGGGCATAGCATTTTACCAAATCACCTCATTCTTTGGGGCACACGTGAGGAACACAAATGCGAACAAGCCTGAATGGTCCCCAGGACAATATGCAACTGAAAACTCACACCCCAGAAGTGACTCGAACCCATACTCCCAGGAGCCACGCAACTGGTATGTACAAGACGCCTTAATCCACTTGACCATCACGACCGGACAAAATGAGGTGATAGCCGAGGCTATTTGAACCACCCCACCGCCGGCACTTGGATAGTAATCTTGGGCATAGCATTTTACCAAATCACCTCATTCTTTGGGGCACACGTGAGGAACACAAATGCGAACAAGCCTGAATGGTCCCCAGGACAATATGCAACTGAAAATTCACACCCCAGAAGTGACTCGAACCCATACTCCCAGGAGCCACGCAACTGGTATGTACAAGACGCCTTAATCCACTTGACCATCACGACCGGACAAAATGAGGTGATAGCCGAGGCTATTTGAACCACCCCACCGCCGGCACTTGGATAGTAATCTTGGGCATAGCATTTTACCAAATCACCTCATTCTTTGGGGCACACGTGAGGAACACAAATGCGAACAAGCCTGAATGGTCCCCAGGACAATATGCAACTGAAAACTCACACCCCAGAAGTGACTCGAACCCATACTCCCAGGAGCCACGCAACTGGTATGTACAAGACGCCTTAATCCACTTGACCATCACGACCGGACAAAATGAGGTGATAGCCGAGGCTATTTGAACCACCCCACCGCCGGCACTTGGATAGTAATCTTGGGCATAGCATTTTACCAAATCACCTCATTCTTTGGGGCACACGTGAGGAACACAAATGCGAACAAGCCTGAATGGTCCCCAGGACAATATGCAACTGAAAACTCACACCCCAGAAGTGACTCGAACCCATACTCCCAGGAGCCACGCAACTGGTATGTACAAGACGCCTTAATCCACTTGACCATCACGACCGGACAAAATGAGGTGATAGCCGAGGCTATTTGAACCACCCCACCGCCGGCACTTGGATAGTAATCTTGGGCATAGCATTTTACCAAATCACCTCATTCTTTGGGGCACACGTGAGGAACACAAATGCGAACAAGCCTGAATGGTCCCCAGGACAATATGCAACTGAAAACTCACACCCCAGAAGTGACTCGAACCCATACTCCCAGGAGCCACGCAACTGGTATGTACAAGACGCCTTAATCCACTTGACCATCACGACCAGACAAAATGAGGTGATAGCCGAGGCTATTTTAACCACCCCACCGCCGGCACTTGGATAGTAATCTTGGGCATAGCATTTTACCAAATCACCTCATTCTTTGGGGCACACGTGAGGAACACAAATGCGAACAAGCCTGAATGGTCCCCAGGACAATATGCAACTGAAAACTCACACCCCAGAAGTGACTCGAACCCATACTCCCAGGAGCCACGCAACTGGTATGTACAAGACGCCTTAATCCACTTGACCATCACGACGGGACAAAATGAGGTGATAGCCGAGGCTATTTGAACCACCCCACCGCCGGCACTTAGATAGTAATCTTGGGCATAGCATTTTACCAAATCACCTCATTCTTTGGGGCACACGTGAGGAACACAAATGCGAACAAGCCTGAATGGTCCCCAGGACAATATGCAACTGAAAACTCACACCCCAGAAGTGACTCGAACCCATACTCCCAGGAGCCACGCAACTGGTATGTACAAGACACCTTAATCCACTTGACCATCACGACCGGACAAAATGAGGTGATAGCCGAGGCTATTTGAACCACCCCACCGCCGGCACTTGGATAGTAATCTTGGGCATAGCATTTTACCAAATCACCTCATTCTTTGGGGCACACGTAAGGAACACAAATGCGAACAAGCCTGAATGGTCCCCAGGACAATATGCAACTGAAAACTCACACCCCAGAGGAGACTCGAACCCATACTCCCTGGAGCCACGCAACTGGTATGTACAAGACGCCTTAATCCACTTGACCATCACGACCGGACAAAATGAGGTGATAGCCGAGGCTATTTGAACCACCCCACCGCCGGCACTTGGATAGTAATCTTGGGCATAGCATTTTACCAAATCACCTCATTCTTTGGGGCACACGTGAGGAACACAAATGCGAACAAGCCTGAATGGTCCCCAGGACAATATGCAACTGAAAACTCACACCCCAGAAGTGACTCGAACCCATACTCCCAGGAGCCACGCAACTGGTATGTACAAGACGCCTTAATCCACTTGACCATCACGACCGGACAAAATGAGGTGATAGCCGAGGCTATTTGAACCACCCCACTGCCGGCACTTGGATAGTAATCTTGGGCATAGCATTTTACCAAATCACCTCATTCTTTGGGGCACACGTGAGGAACACAAATGCGAACAAGCCTGAATGGTCCCCAGGACAATATGCAACTGAAAACTCACACCCCAGAAGTGACTCGAACCCATACTCCCAGGAGCCACGCAACTGGTATGTACAAGACGCCTTAATCCACTTGACCATCACGACCGGACAAAATGAGGTGATAGCCGAGGCTATTTGAACCACCCCACTGCCGGCACTTGGATAGTAATCTTGGGCATAGCATTTTACCAAATCACCTCATTCTTTGGGGCACACGTGAGGAACACAAATGCGAACAAGCCTGAATGGTCCCCAGGACAATATGCAACTGAAAACTCACACCCCAGAAGTGACTCGAACCCATACTCCCAGGAGCCACGCAACTGGTATGTCCAAGACGCCTTAATCCACTTGACCATCACGACCGGACAAAATGAGGTGATAGCCGAGGCTATTTGAACCACCCCACCGCCGGCACTTGGATAGTAATCTTGGGCATAGCATTTTACCAAATCACCTCATTCTTTGGGGCACACGTGAGGAACACAAATGCGAACAAGCCTGAATGGTCCCCAGGACAATATGCAACTGAAAACTCACACCCCAGAAGTGACTCGAACCTATACTCCCAGGAGCCACGCAACTGGTATGTACAAGACGCCTTAATCCACTTGACCATCACGACCGGACAAAATGAGGTGATAGCCGAGGCTATTTGAACCACCCCACCGCCGGCACTTGGATAGTAATCTTGGGCATAGCATTTTACCAAATCACCTCATTCTTTGGGGCACACGTGAGGAACACAAATGCGAACAAGCCTGAATGGTCCCCAGGACAATATGCAACTGAAAACTCACACCCCAGAAGTGACTCGAACCCATACTCCCAGGAGCCACGCAACTGGTATGTACAAGACGCCTTAATCCACTTGACCATCACGACCGGACAAAATGAGGTGATAGCCGAGGCTATTTGAACCACCCCACCGCCGGCACTTGGATAGTAATCTTGGGCATAGCATTTTACCAAATCACCTCATTCTTTGGGGCACACGTGAGGAATACAAATGCGAACAAGCCTGAATGGTCCCCAGGACAATATGCAACTGAAAACTCACACCCCAGAAGTGACTCGAACCCATACTCCCAGGAGCCACGCAACTGGTATGTACAAGACGCCTTAATCCACTTGACCATCACGACCGGACAAAATGAGGTGATAGCCGAGGCTATTTGAACCACCCCACCGCCGGCACTTGGATAGTAATCTTGGGCATAGCATTTTACCAAATCACCTCATTCTTTGGGGCACACGTGAGGAACACAAATGCGAACAAGCCTGAATGGTCCCCAGGACAATATGCAACTGAAAACTCACACCCCAGAAGTGACTCGAACCCATACTCCCAGGAGCCACGCAACTGGTATGTACAAGACGCCTTAATCCACTTGACCATCACGACCGGACAAAATGAGGTGATAGCCGAGGCTATTTGAACCACCCCACCGCCGGCACTTGGATAGTAATCTTGGGCATAGCATTTTACCAAATCACCTCATTCTTTGGGGCACACGTGAGGAACACAAATGCGAACAACGCTGAATGGTCCCCAGGACAATATGCAACTGAAAACTCACACCCCAGAAGTGACTCGAACCCATACTCCCAGGAGCCACGCAACTGGTATGTACAAGACGCCTTAATCCACTTGACCATCACGACCGGACAAAATGAGGTGATAGCCGAGGCTATTTGAACCACCCCACTGCCGGCACTTGGATAGTAATCTTGGGCATAGCATTTTACCAAATCACCTCATTCTTTGGGGCACACGTGAGGAACACAAATGCGAACAAGCCTGAATGGTCCCCAGGACAATATGCAACTGAAAACTCACACCCCAGAAGTGACTCGAACCCATACTCCCAGGAGCCACGCAACTGGTATGTGCAAGACGCCTTAATCCACTTGACCATCACGACCGGACAAAATGAGGTGATAGCCGAGGCTATTTGAACCACCCCACTGCCGGCACTTGGATAGTAATCTTGGGCATAGCATTTTACCAAATCACCTCATTCTTTGGGGCACAAGTGAGGAACACAAATGCGAACAAGCCTGAATGGTCTCCAGGACAATATGCAACTGAAAACTCACACCCCAGAAGTGACTCGAACCCATACTCCCAGGAGCCACGCAACTGGTATGTACAAGACGCCTTAATCCACTTGACCATCACGACCGGACAAAATGAGGTGATAGCCGAGGCTATTTGAACCACCCCACCGCCGGCACTTGGATAGTAATCTTGGGCATAGCATTTTACCAAATCACCTCATTCTTTGGGGCACACGTGAGGAACACAAATGCGAACAAGCCTGAATGGTCCCCAGGACAATATGCAACTGAAAACTCACACCCCAGAAGTGACTCGAACCCATACTCCCAGGAGCCACGCAACTGGTATGTACAAGACGCCTTAATCCACTTGACCATCACGACCGGACAAAATGAGGTGATAGCCGAGGCTATTTGAACCACCCCACCGCCGGCACTTGGATAGTAATCTTGGGCATAGCATTTTACCAAATCACCTCATTCTTTGGGGCACACGTGAGGAACACAAATGCGAACAAGCCTGAATGGTCCCCAGGACAATATGCAACTGAAAACTCACACCCCAGAAGTGACTCGAACCAATACTCCCAGGAGCCACGCAACTGGTATGTACAAGACGCCTTAATCCACTTGACCATCACGACCGGACAAAATGAGGTGATAGCCGAGGCTATTTGAACCACCCCACCGCCGGCACTTGGATAGTAATCTTGGGCATAGCATTTTACCAAATCACCTCATTCTTTGGGGCACACGTGAGGAACACAAATGCGTACAAGCCTGAATGGTCCCCAGGACAATATGCAACTGAAAACTCACACCCCAGAAGTGACTCGAACCCATACTCCCAGGAGCCACGCAACTGGTATGTACAAGACGCCTTAATCCACTTGACCATCACGACCGGACAAAATGAGGTGATAGCCGAGGCTATTTGAACCACCCCACCGCCGGCACTTGGATAGTAATCTTGGGCATAGCATTTTACCAAATCACCTCATTCTTTGGGGCACACGTGAGGAATACAAATGCGAACAAGCCTGAATGGTCCCCAAGACAATATGCAACTGAAAACTCACACCCCAGAAGTGACTCGAACCCATACTCCCAGGAGCCACTCAACTGGTATGTACAAGACGCCTTAATCCACTTGACCATCACGACCGGACAAAATGAGGTGATAGCCGAGGCTATTTGAACCACCCCACCGCCGGCACTTGGATAGTAATCTTGGGCATAGCATTTTACCAAATCACCTCATTCTTTGGGGCACACGTGAGGAACACAAATGCGAACAAGCCTGAATGGTCCCCAGGACAATATGCAACTGAAAACTCACACCCCAGAAGTGACTCGAACCCATACTCCCAGGAGCCAAGCAACTGGTATGTACAAGACGCCTTAATCCACTTGACCATCACGACCGGACAAAATGAGGTGATAGCCGAGGCTATTTGAACCACCCCACCGCCGGCACTTGGATAGTAATCTTGGGCATAGCATTTTACCAAATCACCTCATTCTTTGGGGCACACGTGAGGAACACAAATGCGAACAAGCCTGAATGGTCCCCAGGACAATATGCAACTGAAAACTCACACCCCAGAAGTGACTCGAACCCATACTCCCAGGAGCCACGCAACTGGTATGTACAAGACGCCTTAATCCACTTGACCATCACGACCGGACAAAATGAGGTGATAGCTGAGGCTATTTGAACCACCCCACCGCCGGCACTTGGATAGTAATCTTGGGCATAGCATTTTACCAAATCACCTCATTCTTTGGGGCACACGTGAGGAACACAAATGCGAACAAGCCTGAATGGTCCCCAGGACAATATGCAACTGAAAACTCACACCCCAGAAGTGACTCGAACCCATACTCCCAGGAGCCACGCAACTGGTATGTACAAGACGCCTTAATCCACTTGACCATCACGACCGGACAAAATGAGGTGATAGCCGAGGCTATTTGAACCATCCCACCGCCGGCACTTGGATAGTAATCTTGGGCATAGCATTTTACCAAATCACCTCATTCTTTGGGGCACACGTGAGGAACACAAATGCGAACAAGCCTGAATGGTCCCCAGGACAATATGCAACTGAAAACTCACACCCCAGAAGTGACTCGAACCCATACTCCCAGGAGCCACGCAACTGGTATGTACAAGACGCCTTAATCCACTTGACCATCACGACCGGACAAAATGAGGTGATAGCCGAGGCTATTTGAACCACCCCACCGCCGGCACTTGGATAGTAATCTTGGGCATAGCATTTTACCAAATCACCTCATTCTTTGGGGCACACGTGAGGAACACAAATGCGAACAAGCCTGAATGGTCCCCAGGACAATTTGCAACTGAAAACTCACACCCCAGAAGTGACTCGAACCCATACTCCCAGGAGCCACGCAACTGGTATGTACAAGACGCCTTAATCCACTTGACCATCACGACCGGACAAAATGAGGTGATAGCCGAGGCTATTTGAACCACCCCACCGCCGGCACTTGGATAGTAATCTTGGGCATAGCATTTTACCAAATCACCTCATTCTTTGGGGCACACGTGAGGAACACAAATGCGAACAAGCCTGAATGGTCCCCAGGACAATATGCAACTGAAA
>NC_091152.1:56337657-56390442 GCF_040958095.1 Procambarus clarkii | reverse complement strand
ATACACAGGAGCACAATGTTCCCCGCAGCGTACGGCCGGGGAACATATTCTGCCGCCACCATATTTAATTAACATTAAATATTTTTAGCTCGTTTTCTTCCCTAAGTAAATTGCAATTTTTTTTATGGGATATACCCGGCTGTGCCCGGGTCTGTTCCTCTCACGCTCCTTCTCTTTACTGCTCTACCTATCTCTCTCTCTCACCCATTCTCCCACTCATTTTTATCTCTTATTCCCTATCTCCTGTGTTTCTTTTCTTTCTTTCTCACCTCTTCCGTCTCCTTCTTAAGGTTTCTCACCCTCTCTTCATCTCTCTTTACCTTCGTCCATTCTCCATTTCATCTCTCAGAAAATTTAATATTATGAAGTGTTTTAAAAACTTTATGGTAAACAAAAACCCAATTGCAGACTTCATGAAACTCAAAGGGGGGGGGGGGGGAGGTCGCTGTAGGAGTCGACATATCTGAAAGGTTGACACTGGGGCAGACTCCATCTGGCATATGGCCTTTCCATTACCATGGCAAGCTGGCTAAGGCCACACAGTGGCTCACAGACCAACCAGCCAATATATTTATTCCTGGACAATGTTCAGAGCACAAGTATATATGCTGGCTCGGCAGCTTTATTAACCCCTCCAGGGACTAGTAAGCTTTAATCTCAATACAGAACAAGTTAGCTGTTGCAGGTTATTGAGGTGTGCATGGAGAGTTGTGCCACATGTGCTGCTGGTACTGGAAGGTGAGTGTTGCCCTCTTGTTTAACTCTGGCGCTCTCACCCGTGGCCTCTATGTCATAATATATATATATATATATATATATATATATATATATATATATATATATATATATATATATATATATATATATATATATATATATATATATGTATATATGTATATATGTATATATATATATATATATATATATATATATATATATATATATATATATATATATATATATATATATATATATATATATATATATATATATAGCTGAAAACTCACACCCCAGAAGTGACTCGAACCCATACTGCCAGGAGCAACGCAACTGGTATGTACAGGGACGCCTTAATCCGCTTGACCATCACGACCGGACAAAAGGAAGTGATAGCCGAAGCTATTTGAACCACTTCCCCGCCGGCACTCGGATGGTAATCTTGGGCATAGCATTTTATTAAATCACCTCATTCTTTGGGGCACACGTGAGGAACACAAATGCAAACAAGCCTGAATGGTCCCCAGGACTATATACAACTGAAAACTCACACCCCAGAAGTGACTCGAACCCATACTGTACATACCAGTTGCATTGCTCCTGGCAGTATGGGTTCGAGTCACTTCTGGGGTGTGAGTTTTCAGTTATATATATATATATATATATATATATATATATATATATATATATATATATATATATATATATATATATATATATATATATATATATATTTATATATGTATATATATATATATATATATTTATATATATATATATTTATATATATATATATATTTATATATATACATATATATATATATATATATATATATATATATATATATATATATATATATATATATATATATATATATATATTTATATATATATATATATTTATATATATACATATATATATATATATATATATATATATATATATATATATGTCGTACCTAGTAGCCAGAACGCACTTCTCAGCCTACTATACAAGGCCCGATTTGCCTAATAAGGCAAGTTTTCCTGAATTATTATATTTTCTCAAATTTTTTTCTTATGAAATGATAAAGCTACCCATTTCATTATGTACGAGGTCAATTTTTTTTATTGGAGTTAAAATTAACGTAGATATACGACCGAACCTAACCGACCCTACCTAACCTAACCTAACCTATCTCTATAGGTTAGGTTAGGTTAGGTAGCCGAAAAAGTTAGGTTAGGTTAGGTTAGGTAGGTTAGGTAGTCGAAAAACAATTAATTCATGAAAACTTGGCTTATTAGGCAAATCGAGCCTTGCATAGTAGGCTGACAAGTGCGTTCTGGCTACTAGGTACGACATATATATATATATATATATATATATATATATATATATATATATATATATATATATATATGTATATATATAAATATATATATATATATAAATATATATATATATAAATATATATATATATATATATATATATATATATATATATATATATATATATATATATATATATATATATACATATATAAATATATATATATATATATATATATATGTATATAAATAAATATATATATATATAAATAAATATATATATATATATATATATATATATATATATATATATATAAATAAATATATATATATATAAATAAATATATATATATATATATAAATAAATACATATATAAATAAATATATATATATATAAATAAATATATATATAAAAATAAATATATATATAAAAATAAATATATATATATATATATATATATATATATATATATATATATATATATATATATATATATATATATATATATATATATATATATATATATATATATATATATATATATATATATATATTCTATGCAACGACTTAAGACTCTATGCTGTTGAAGGCGTGTGTAAGTCCGTTGACTCATATCTTAGAACTCCAAATGTGAACACAGTCGCCATCGGGGTCCTATTAAGGTTTAGCCGCGATGTTCTTCTTGGTCACGTGAAAAGTGAGGGAGGACGCTGCCACTCCTCCGTGACACTAAGACCTGGTACGTGGTTGGTGGCTGTTAGTCAGGACAGAAAACCCTATAATTAGACTGTGTGTAGTACCCCAAAACACTCATTATTGCTCAGAAACGATCCCAAGTTCCTTTGACCATCAGGATGCCTCCGTGGCCTTGTATACTGGCTGGTAAATGTAACAGTTTCCTAACATGAGAAATATCTTCACTATAACCAACCAGTCAGAGTCCAGTATCACATATCGCTAGTTACCTCAAGATAACAGGTGGGCTGATAACTTTGCAGTGAGTGATGTGACGAAGTGATTTGAGTTATTTGACACATGTAAATATGTTATATTTAAAAATAGTCTTAATAAAACGCAGGAAGATAGTGTACCGTATTGATTAATTAGGTGGATTAACAACGACCCTAAATGATAATCATTGGGACTAAATAACTTACAGAAAATAAAGCTTTGTACAAAAGAATTAATAAGAGGAGAGTCAATCTAAAAAACAATATTTCAAATTAAAAATTTCAAAAGAGAGAGGAAAATAAACCTTTGAAGTGTGAATAGCAGGCAAGCAAATACACCTCCTGAGGCTCTCTCTCTCTCTCTCTCACTCCCTCACATGTAGCTGTGCCTCTCTCACTCCCTCACACATGTAGCTGTACCTCACTCCCTCCCTCACACATGTTGCTGTACCTCATGCCTCGCTCTCTCACACATGTAGCTGTACCTAATGCCTCACTCCCTCACACATGTAGCTGTACCTCACGCCTCACTCCCTCACACATGTAGCTGTACCTCACTCCCTCACACATGGAGCTGTACTTCACGCCTCACTCCCTCACACATGTAGCTGTACCTCACTCACTCCCTCACACATGTAGCTGTACCTCACTCACTCCCTCACACATGTTACTGCACCTCACTCACTCCCTCACACATGTAGCTGTACCTCACTCACTCCCTCACACATGTAGCTGTACCTCACTCACTCCCTCACACATGTAGCTGTACCTCACTCACTCCCTCACACATGTAGCTGTACCTCATGCCTCACTCCCTCACATATGGAGCTGTACCTCACGCCTCACTCCCTCACACATGTAGCTGAACCTCACTCACTCCCTCACACATTTAGCTGTACCTCACTCACTCCCTCACACATGTAGCTGTACCTCACTCACTCCCTCACACATGTAGCTGTACCTCACTCACTCCCTCACACATGTAGCTGTACCTCACTCACTCCCTCACACATGTAGCTGAACCTCACTCACTCCCTCATACATGTAGTTGTACCTCACTCACTCCCTCACGCATGTAGCTGTACCTCACTCACTCCCTCACACATGTAGCTGTACCTCACGCCTCACTCCCTCACACATGTAACTGTACCTCACGCCTCACTCCCTCACACATGTAGCTGTACCTCACGCCTCACTCCCTCACACATGTAGCTGTACCTCACGCCTCACTCCCTCACACATGTAGCTGTACCTCACTCACTCCCTCACACATGTAGCTGTACCTAACTCACTCCCTCACACATGTAGCTGTACCTCACTCACTCCCTCACACATGGAGCTGTACCTCACTCACTCCCTCATACATGTAGCTGTACCTCACTCACTCCCTCAAACATATAGCTGTACCTCACGCCTCACTCCCTCACACATGTAGCTGTACCTCCCGCCTCACTCCCTCACACATGTAGCTGTACCTCACGCCTCACTCCCTCACACATGTAGCTGTACCTCACGCCTCACTCCCTCACACATGTAGCTGTACCTCACGCCTCACTCCCTCACACATGTACCTGTACCTCACGCCTCACTCCCTCTCACATGGAGCTGTACCTCACTACCTCACACATGTAGCTGTACCTCACGCCTCACTCCCTCACACATGTAGCTGTACCTCACGCCTCACTCCCTCACACATGTAGCTGTACCTCACGCCTCACTCCCTCACACATGTAGCTGTACCTCACTCACTCCCTCACACATGTAGCTGTACCTCACGCCTCACTCCCTCACACATGTAGCTGTACCTCACTCACTCCCTCACACATGTAGCTGTACCTCACGCCTCACTCCCTCAACATGTAGATGTACCTCACTCACTCCCTCACACATGTAGCTGTACCTCACGCCTCACTCCCTCACACATGTAGCCGTACCTCACGCCTCACTCCCTCACACATGTAGCTGTACCTCACGCCTCACTCCCTCACACATGTAGCTGTACCTAACTCACTCTCTCACACATGTAGCTGTACCTCACGCCTCACTCCCTCACACATGTAGCTATACCTCACTCACCCCCTCACACATGTAGCTGTATCTCACGCCTCACTCCCTCACACATGTAGCTGTACCTCACGCCTCACTCCCTCACACATGTAGCTGTACCTCACGCCTGACTCCCTCACACATGTAGCTGTACCTCACTCACTCCCTCACACATGTAGCTGTACCTCACGCCTCACTCCCTCACACATGTAGCTGTACCTCACTCACTCCCTCACACATGTAGCTGTACCTCACGCCTCACTCCCTCAACATGTAGATGTACCTCACTCACTCCCTCACACATGTAGCTGTACCTCACGCCTCACTCCCTCACACATGTAGCCGTACCTCACGCCTCACTCCCTCACACATGTAGCTGTACCTCACGCCTCACTCCCTCACACATGTAGCTGTACCTAACTCACTCTCTCACACATGTAGCTGTACCTCACGCCTCACTCCCTCACACATGTAGCTATACCTCACTCACTCCCTCACACATGTAGCTGTATCTCACGCCTCACTCCCTCACACATGTAGCTGTACCTCACGCCTCACTCCCTCACACATGTAGCTGTACCTCACGCCTCACTCCCTCACACATGTAGCTGTACCTCACTCACTCCCTCACACATGTAGCTGTACCTCACGCCTCACTCACTCACACATGTAGCTGTACCTCACTCACTCCCTCACACATGTAGCTGTACCTCACGCCTCACTCCCTCAACATGTAGATGTACCTCACTCACTCCCTCACACATGTAGCTGTACCTCACGCCTCACTCCCTCACACATGTAGCCGTACCTCACGCCTCACTCCCTCACACATGTAGCTGTACCTCACGCCTCACTCCCTCACACATGTAGCTGTACCTAACTCACTCTCTCACACATGTAGCTGTACCTCACGCCTCACTCCCTCACACATGTAGCTATACCTCACTCACTCCCTCACACATGTAGCTGTATCTCACGCCTCACTCCCTCACACATGTAGCTGTACCTCACTCACTCCCTCACACATGGAGCTGTACCTCACTCCCTCCCTCACACATGTAGCTGTACCTCACTCACTCCCTCACACATGTAGCTGTACCTCACTCACTCCCTCACACATGTAGCTGTACCTCACTCACTCCCTCACACATGTAGCTGTACCTCACTCACTCCCTCACACATGGAGCTGTACCTCACTCCCTCCCTCACACATGTAGCTGTACCTCACTCACTCCCTCACACATGTAGCTGTACCTCACTCACTCCCTCACACATGTAGCTGTACCTCACTCACTCCCTCACACATGTAGCTGTACCTCTCGCCTTTCTCCCTCACACATGGAGCTGTACCTCACTCACTCCCCTCACACATGTAGCTGTACCTCACTCACTCCCTCACACATGTAGCTGTACCTAACTCACTCCCTCACACATGTAGCTGTACCTCACGCCTCACTCCCTCACACATGTACCTGTACCTCACGCCTCACTCCCTCTCACATGGAGCTGTACCTCACTACCTCACACATGTAGCTGTACCTCACGCCTCACTCCCTCACACATGTAGCTGTACCTCACGCCTCACTCCCTCACACATGTAGCTGTACCTCACGCCTCACTCCCTCACACATGTAGCTGTACCTCACTCACTCCCTCACACATGTAGCTGTACCTCACGCCTCACTCCCTCACACATGTAGCTGTACCTCACTCACTCCCTCACACATGTAGCTGTACCTCACGCCTCACTCCCTCAACATGTAGATGTACCTCACTCACTCCCTCACACATGTAGCTGTACCTCACGCCTCACTCCCTCACACATGTAGCCGTACCTCACGCCTCACTCCCTCACACATGTAGCTGTACCTCACGCCTCCCTCCCTCACACATGTAGCTGTACCTAACTCACTCTCTCACACATGTAGCTGTACCTCACGCCTCACTCCCTCACACATGTAGCTATACCTCACTCACTCCCTCACACATGTAGCTGTATCTCACGCCTCACTCCCTCACACATGTAGCTGTACCTCACTCACTCCCTCACACATGGAGCTGTACCTCACTCCCTCCCTCACACATGTAGCTGTACCTCACTCACTCCCTCACACATGTAGCTGTACCTCACTCACTCCCTCACACATGTAGCTGTATCTCACTCACTCCCTCACACATGTAGCTGTACCTCACTCACTCCCTCACACATGGAGCTGTACCTCACTCCCTCCCTCACACATGTAGCTGTACCTCACTCACTCCCTCACACATGTAGCTGTACCTCACTCACTCCCTCACACATGTAGCTGTACCTCACTCACTCCCTCACACATGTAGCTGTACCTCACGCCTTACTCCCTCACACATGGAGCTGTACCTCACTCACTCCCCTCACACATGTAGCTGTACCTCACTCACTCCCTCACACATGTAGCTGTACCTAACTCACTCCCTCACACATGTAGCTGTACCTCACTCACTCCCTCACACATGTAGCTGTACCTCATGCCTCACTCCCTCACATATGGAGCTGTACCTCACGCCTCACTCCCTCACACATGTAGCTGAACCTCACTCACTCCCTCACACATTTAGCTGTACCTCACTCACTCCCTCACACATGTAGCTGTACCTCACTCACTCCCTCACACATGTAGCTGTACCTCACTCACTCCCTCACACATGTAGCTGTACCTCACTCACTCCCTCACACATGTAGCTGAACCTCACTCACTCCCTCACACATGTAGTTGTACCTCACTCACTCCCTCACGCATGTAGCTGTACCTCACTCACTCCCTCACACATGTAGCTGTACCTCACTCACTCCCTCACACATGTAGCTGTACCTCATGCCTCACTCCCTCACATATGGAGCTGTACCTCACGCCTCACTCCCTCACACATGTAGCTGAACCTCACTCACTCCCTCACACATTTAGCTGTACCTCACTCACTCCCTCACACATGTAGCTGTACCTCACTCACTCCCTCACACATGTAGCTGTACCTCACTCACTCCCTCACACATGGAGCTGTACCTCACTCACTCCCTCATACATGTAGCTGTACCTCACTCACTCCCTCAAACATATAGCTGTACCTCACGCCTCACTCCCTCACACATGTAGCTGTACCTCACGCCTCACTCACTCACACATGTAGCTGTACCTCACGCCTCACTCCCTCACACATGTAGCTGTACCTCACGCCTCACTCCCTCACACATGTAGCTGTACCTCCCGCCTCACTCCCTCACACATGTAGCTGTACCTCACGCCTCACTCCCTCACACATGTAGCTGTACCTCACGCCTCACTCCCTCACACATGTACCTGTACCTCACGCCTCACTCCCTCACACATGAACCTGTACCTCACGCCTCACTCCCTCTCACATGGAGCTGTACCTCACGCCTCACTCCCTCACACATGTAGCTGTACCTCACGCCTCACTCCCTCACACATGTAGCTGTACCTCACGCCTCACTCCCTCACACATGTAGCTATACCTCACTCACTCCCTCACACATGTAGCTGTACCTCACTCACTCCCTCACACATGGAGCTGTACCTCACTCCCTCCCTCACACATGTAGCTGTACCTCACTCACTCCCTCACACATGTAGCTGTACCTCACTCACTCCCTCACACATGTAGCTGTACCTCACTCACTCCCTCACACATGTAGCTGTACCTCACTCACTCCCTCACACATGGAGCTGTACCTCACTCCCTCCCTCACACATGTAGCTGTACCTCACTCACTCCCTCACACATGTAGCTGTACCTCACTCACTCCCTAACACATGTAGCTGTACCTCACTCACTCCCTCACACATGTAGCTGTACCTCACGCCTTACTCCCTCACACATGGAGCTGTACCTCACTCACTCCCCTCACACATGTAGCTGTACCTCACTCACTCCCTCACACATGTAGCTGTACCTAACTCACTCCCTCACACATGTAGCTGTACCTCACTCACTCCCTCACACATGTAGCTGTACCTCATGCCTCACTCCCTCACACATGTAGCTGTACATCACGCCTCACTCCCTCACACATGTGAGGGAGTGTGGGCCAATAGGCCTTCTGCAGTTACCTTTGTTCTTATGTAGCTGTACCTCACGCCTCACTCCCTCACACATGTACCTGTACCTCACGCCTCACTCCCACTCACATGGAGCTGTACCTCACTCCCTCACACATGTAGCTGTACCTCACGCCTCACTCCCTCACACATGTAGCTGTACCTCACGCCTCACTCCCTCACACATGTAGCTGTACCTCACGCCTCACTCCCTCACACATGTAGCTGTACCTCACTCACTCCCTCACACATGTAGCTGTACCTCACGCCTCACTCCCTCACACATGTAGCTGTACCTCACTCACTCCCTCACACATGTAGCTGTACCTCACGCCTCACTCCCTCAACATGTAGATGTACCTCACTCACTCCCTCACACATGTAGCTGTACCTCACGCCTCACTCCCTCACACATGTAGCCGTACCTCACGCCTCACTCCCTCACACATGTAGCTGTACCTCACGCCTCACTCCCTCACACATGTAGCTGTACCTAACTCACTCTCTCACACATGTAGCTGTACCTCACGCCTCACTCCCTCACACATGTAGCTATACCTCACTCACTCCCTGACACATGTAGCTGTATCTCACGCCTCACTCCCTCACACATGTAGCTGTACCTCACTCACTCCCTCACACATGGAGCTGTACCTCACTCCCTCCCTCACACATGTAGCTGTACCTCACTCACTCCCTCACACATGTAGCTGTACCTCACTCACTCCCTCACACATGTAGCTGTACCTCACTCACTCCCTCACACATGTAGCTGTACCTCACTCACTCCCTCACACATGGAGCTGTACCTCACTCCCTCCCTCACACATGTAGCTGTACCTCACTCACTCCCTCACACATGTAGCTGTACCTCACTCACTCCCTCACACATGTAGCTGTACCTCACTCACTCCCTCACACATGTAGCTGTACCTCACGCCTTACTCCCTCACACATGGAGCTGTACCTCACTCACTCCCCTCACACATGTAGCTGTACCTCACTCACTCCCTCACACATGTAGCTGTACCTAACTCACTCCCTCACACATGTAGCTGTACCTCACTCACTCCCTCACACATGTAGCTGTACCTAACTCACTCCCTCACACATGTAGCTGTACCTCACGCCTCACTCCCTCACACATGTACCTGTACCTCACGCCTCACTCCCTCTCACATGGAGCTGTACCTCACTACCTCACACATGTAGCTGTACCTCACGCCTCACTCCCTCACACATGTAGCTGTACCTCACGCCTCACTCCCTCACACATATAGCTGTACCTCACTCACTCCCTCACACATGTAGCTGTACCTCACTCACTCCCGCACACATGTAGCTGTACCTCACTCACTCCCTCACACATGTAGCTGTACCTCACTCACTCCCTCACACATGGAGCTGTACCTCACTCCCTCCCTCACACATGTAGCTGTACCTCACTCACTCCCTCACACATGTAGCTGTACCTCACTCACTCCCTCACACATGTAGCTGTACCTCACTCACTCCCTCACACATGTAGCTGTACCTCACGCCTTACTCCCTCACACATGGAGCTGTACCTCACTCACTCCCCTCACACATGTAGCTGTACCTCACTCACTCCCTCACACATGTAGCTGTACCTAACTCACTCCCTCACACATGTAGCTGTACCTCACTCACTCCCTCACACATGTAGCTGTACCTAACTCACTCCCTCACACATGTAGCTGTACCTCACGCCTCACTCCCTCACACATGTACCTGTACCTCACGCCTCACTCCCTCTCACATGGAGCTGTACCTCACTCCCTCACACATGTAGCTGTACCTCACGCCTCACTCCCTCACACATATAGCTGTACCTCACTCACTCCCTCACACATGTAGCTGTACCTCACGCCTCACTCCCTCACACATGTAGCTGTACCTCACTCACTCCCTCACACATGTAGCTGTACCTCACGCCTCACTCCCTCAACATGTAGATGTACCTCACTCACTCCCTCACACATGTAGCTGTACCTCACGCCTCACTCCCTCACACATGTAGCCGTACCTCACGCCTCACTCCCTCACACATGTAGCTGTACCTCACGCCTCACTCCCTCACACATGTAGCTGTACCTAACTCACTCTCTCACACATGTAGCTGTACCTCACGCCTCACTCCCTCACACATGTAGCTATACCTCACTCACTCCCTCACACATGTAGCTGTATCTCACGCCTCATTCCCTCACACATGTAGCTGTACCTCACTCACTCCCTCACACATGGAGCTGTACCTCACTCCCTCCCTCACACATGTAGCTGTACCTCACTCACTCCCTCACACATGTAGCTGTACCTCACTCACTCCCTCACACATGTAGCTGTATCTCACTCACTCCCTCACACATGTAGCTGTACCTCACTCACTCCCTCACACATGGAGCTGTACCTCACTCCCTCCCTCACACATGTAGCTGTACCTCACTCACTCCCTCACACATGTAGCTGTACCTCACTCACTCCCTCACACATGTAGCTGTACCTCACTCACTCCCTCACACATGTAGCTGTACCTCACGCCTTACTCCCTCACACATGGAGCTGTACCTCACTCACTCCCCTCACACATGTAGCTGTACCTCACTCACTCCCTCACACATGTAGCTGTACCTAACTCACTCCCTCACACATGTAGCTGTACCTCACTCACTCCCTCACACATGTAGCTGTACCTCATGCCTCACTCCCTCACATATGGAGCTGTACCTCACGCCTCACTCCCTCACACATGTAGCTGAACCTCACTCACTCCCTCACACATTTAGCTGTACCTCACTCACTCCCTCACACATGTAGCTGTACCTCACTCACTCCCTCACACATGTAGCTGTACCTCACTCACTCCCTCACACATGTAGCTGTACCTCACTCACTCCCTCACACATGTAGCTGAACCTCACTCACTCCCTCACACATGTAGTTGTACCTCACTCACTCCCTCACGCATGTAGCTGTACCTCACTCACTCCCTCACACATGTAGCTGTACCTCACTCACTCCCTCACACATGTAGCTGTACCTCACGCCTCACTCCCTCACATATGGAGCTGTACCTCACGCCTCACTCCCTCACACATGTAGCTGAACCTCACTCACTCCCTCACACATTTAGCTGTACCTCACTCACTCCCTCACACATGTAGCTGTACCTCACTCACTCCCTCACACATGTAGCTGTACCTCACTCACTCCCTCACACATGGAGCTGTACCTCACTCACTCCCTCATACATGTAGCTGTACCTCACTCACTCCCTCAAACATATAGCTGTACCTCACGCCTCACTCCCTCACACATGTAGCTGTACCTCACGCCTCACTCACTCACACATGTAGCTGTACCTCACGCCTCACTGCCTCACACATGTAGCTGTACCTCACGCCTCACTCCCTCACACATGTAGCTGTACCTCCCGCCTCACTCCCTCACACATGTAGCTGTACCTCACGCCTCACTCCCTCACACATGTAGCTGTACCTCACGCCTCACTCCCTCACACATGTACCTGTACCTCACGCCTCACTCCCTCACACATGTACCTGTACCTCACGCCTCACTCCCTCTCACATGGAGCTGTACCTCACTCCCTCACACATGTAGCTGTACCTCACGCCTCACTCCCTCACACATGTAGCTGTACCTCACGCCTCTCTCCCTCACACATGTAGCTGTACCTCACGCCTCACTCCCTCACACATGTAGCTATACCTCACTCACTCCCTCACACATGTAGCTGTACCTCACTCACTCCCTCACACATGGAGCTGTACCTCACTCCCTCCCTCACACATGTAGCTGTAACTCACTCACTCCCTCACACATGTAGCTGTACCTCACTCACTCCCTCACACATGTAGCTGTACCTCACTCACTCCCTCACACATGTAGCTGTACCTCACTCACTCCCTCACACATGGAGCTGTACCTCACTCCCTCCCTCACACATGTAGCTGTACCTCACTCACTCCCTCACACATGTAGCTGTACCTCACTCACTCCCTAACACATGTAGCTGTACCTCACTCACTCCCTCACACATGTAGCTGTACCTCACGCCTTACTCCCTCACACATGGAGCTGTACCTCACTCACTCCCCTCACACATGTAGCTGTACCTCACTCACTCCCTCACACATGTAGCTGTACCTAACTCACTCCCTCACACATGTAGCTGTACCTCACTCACTCCCTCACACATGTAGCTGTACCTCATGCCTCACTCCCTCACACATGTAGCTGTACCTCACGCCTCACTCCCTCACACATGTAGCTGTACCTCACGCCTCACTCCCTCACACATGTAGCTGTACCTCACGCCTCACTCCCTCACACATGTACCTGTACCTCACGCCTCACTCCCACTCACATGGAGCTGTACCTCACTCCCTCACACATGTAGCTGTACCTCACGCCTCACTCCCTCACACATGTAGCTGTACCTCACGCCTCACTCCCTCACACATGTAGCTGTACCTCACGCCTCACTCCCTCACACATGTAGCTGTACCTCACGCCTCACTCCCTCACACATGTAGCTGTACCTCACTCACTCCCTCACACATGTAGCTGTACCTCACGCCTCACTCCCTCACACATGTAGCTGTACCTCACTCACTCCCTCACACATGTAGCTGTACCTCACGCCTCACTCCCTCAACATGTAGATGTACCTCACTCACTCCCTCACACATGTAGCTGTACCTCACGCCTCACTCCCTCACACATGTAGCCGTACCTCACGCCTCACTCCCTCACACATGTAGCTGTACCTCACGCCTCACTCCCTCACACATGTAGCTGTACCTAACTCACTCTCTCACACATGTAGCTGTACCTCACGCCTCACTCCCTCACACATGTAGCTATACCTCACTCACTCCCTCACACATGTAGCTGTATCTCACGCCTCACTCCCTCACACATGTAGCTGTACCTCACTCACTCCCTCACACATGGAGCTGTACCTCACTCCCTCCCTCACACATGTAGCTGTACCTCACTCACTCCCTCACACATGTAGCTGTACCTCACTCACTCCCTCACACATGTAGCTGTACCTCACTCACTCCCTCACACATGTAGCTGTACCTCACTCACTCCCTCACACATGGAGCTGTACCTCACTCCCTCCCTCACACATGTAGCTGTACCTCACTCACTCCCTCACACATGTAGCTGTAACTCACTCACTCCCTCACACATGTAGCTGTACCTCACTCACTTCCTCACACATGTAGCTGTACCTCACTCACTCCCTCACACATGTAGCTGTACCTCACTCACTCCCTCACACATGGAGCTGTACCTCACTCCCTCCCTCACACATGTAGCTGTACCTCACTCACTCCCTCACACATGTAGCTGTACCTCACTCACTCCCTCACACATGTAGCTGTACCTCACTCACTCCCTCACACATGTAGCTGTACCTCACGCCTTACTCCCTCACACATGGAGCTGTACCTCACTCACTCCCCTCACACATGTAGCTGTACCTCACTCACTCCCTCACACATGTAGCTGTACCTAACTCACTCCCTCACACATGTAGCTGTACCTCACTCACTCCCTCACACATGTAGCTGTACCTCATGCCTCACTCCCTCACACATGTAGCTGTACCTCACGCCTCACTCCCTCACACATGTAGCTGTACCTCACGCCTCACTCCCTCACACATGTAGCTGTACCTCACGCCTCACTCCCTCACACATGTACCTGTACCTCACGCCTCACTCCCACTCACATGGAGCTGTACCTCACTCCCTCACACATGTAGCTGTACCTCACGCCTCACTCCCTCACACATGTAGCTGTACCTCACGCCTCACTCCCTCACACATGTAGCTGTACCTCACGCCTCACTCCCTCACACATGTAGCTGTACCTCACGCCTCACTCCCTCACACATGTAGCTGTACCTCACTCACTCCCTCACACATGTAGCTGTACCTCACGCCTCACTCCCTCTCACATGTAGCTGTACCTCACTCACTCCCTCACACATGTAGCTGTACCTCACGCCTCACTCCCTCAACATGTAGATGTACCTCACTCACTCCCTCACACATGTAGCTGTACCTCACGCCTCACTCCCTCACACATGTAGCCGTACCTCACGCCTCACTCCCTCACACATGTAGCTGTACCTCACGCCTCACTCCCTCACACATGTAGCTGTACCTAACTCACTCTCTCACACATGTAGCTGTACCTCACGCCTCACTCCCTCACACATGTAGCTATACCTCACTCACTCCCTCACACATGTAGCTGTATCTCACGCCTCACTCCCTCACACATGTAGCTGTACCTCACTTTCTCCCTCACACATGGAGCTGTACCTCACTCCCTCCCTCACACATGTAGCTGTACCTCACTCACTCCCTCACACATGTAGCTGTACCTCACTCACTCCCTCACACATGTAGCTGTACCTCACTCACTCCCTCACACATGTAGCTGTACCTCACTCACTCCCTCACACATGGAGCTGTACCTCACTCCCTCCCTCACACATGTAGCTGTACCTCACTCACTCCCTCACACATGTAGCTGTACCTCACTCAGTCCCTCACACATGTAGCTGTACCTCACTCACTCCCTCACACATGTAGCTGTACCTCACGCCTTACTCCCACACACATGGAGCTGTACCTCACTCACTCCCCTCACACATGTAGCTGTACCTCACTCACTCCCTCACACATGTAGCTGTACCTAACTCACTCCCTCACACATGTAGCTGTACCTCACGCCTCACTCCCTCACACATGTACCTGTACCTCACGCCTCACTCCCTCTCACATGGAGCTGTACCTCACTACCTCACACATGTAGCTGTACCTCACGCCTCACTCCCTCACACATGTAGCTGTACCTCACGCCTCACTCCCTCACACATGTAGCTGTACCTCACGCCTCACTCCCTCACACATGTAGCTGTACCTCACTCACTCCCTCACACATGTAGCTGTACCTCACGCCTCACTCCCTCACACATGTAGCTGTACCTCACTCACTCCCTCACACATGTAGCTGTACCTCACGCCTCACTCCCTCAACATGTAGATGTACCTCACTCACTCCCTCACACATGTAGCTGTACCTCACGCCTCACTCCCTCACACATGTAGCCGTACCTCACGCCTCACTCCCTCACACATGTAGCTGTACCTCACGCCTCACTCCCTCACACATGTAGCTGTACCTAACTCACTCTCTCACACATGTAGCTGTACCTCACGCCTCACTCCCTCACACATGTAGCTATACCTCACTCACTCCCTCACACATGTAGCTGTATCTCACGCCTCACTCCCTCACACATGTAGCTGTACCTCACTCACTCCCTCACACATGGAGCTGTACCTCACTCCCTCCCTCACACATGTAGCTGTACCTCACTCACTCCCTCACACATGTAGCTGTACCTCACTCACTCCCTCACACATGTAGCTGTACCTCACTCACTCCCTCACACATGTAGCTGTACCTCACTCACTCCCTCACACATGGAGCTGTACCTCACTCCCTCCCTCACACATGTAGCTGTACCTCACTCACTCCCTCACACATGTAGCTGTACCTCACTCAGTCCTCACACATGTAGCTGTACCTCACTCACTCCCTCACACATGTAGCTGTACCTCACGCCTTACTCCCACACACATGGAGCTGTACCTCACTCACTCCACTCACACATGTAGCTGTACCTCACTCACTCCTCACACATGTAGCTGTACCTAACTCACTCCCTCACACATGTAGCTGTACCTCACGCCTCACTCCCTCACACATGTACCTGTACCTCACGCCTCACTCCCTCTCACATGGAGCTGTACCTCACTACCTCACACATGTAGCTGTACCTCACGCCTCACTCCCTCACACATGTAGCTGTACCTCACGCCTCACTCCCTCACACATGTAGCTGTACCTCACGCCTCACTCCCTCACACATGTAGCTGTACCTCACTCACTCCCTCACACATGTAGCTGTACCTCACGCCTCACTCCCTCACACATGTAGCTGTACCTCACTCACTCCCTCACACATGTAGCTGTACCTCACGCCTCACTCCCTCAACATGTAGATGTACCTCACTCACTCCCTCACACATGTAGCTGTACCTCACGCCTCACTCCCTCACACATGTAGCCGTACCTCACGCCTCACTCCCTCACACATGTAGCTGTACCTCACGCCTCACTCCCTCACACATGTAGCTGTACCTAACTCACTCTCTCACACATGTAGCTGTACCTCACGCCTCACTCCCTCACACATGTAGCTATACCTCACTCACTCCCTCACACATGTAGCTGTATCTCACGCCTCACTCCCTCACACATGTAGCTGTACCTCACTCACTCCCTCACACATGGAGCTGTACCTCACTCCCTCCCTCACACATGTAGCTGTACCTCACTCACTCCCTCACACATGTAGCTGTACCTCACTCACTCCCTCACACATGTAGCTGTATCTCACTCACTCCCTCACACATGTAGCTGTACCTCACTCACTCCCTTACACATGGAGCTGTACCTCACTCCCTCCCTCACACATGTAGCTGTACCTCACTCACTCCCTCACACATGTAGCTGTACCTCACTCACTCCCTCACACATGTAGCTGTAACCTCACTCACTCCCTCACACATGTAGCTGTACCTCACGCCTTACTCCCTCACACATGGAGCTGTACCTCACTCACTCCCCTCACACATGTAGCTGTACCTCACTCACTCCCTCACACATGTAGCTGTACCTAACTCACTCCCTCACACATGTAGCTGTACCTCACTCACTCCCTCACACATGTAGCTGTACCTCATGCCTCACTCCCTCACATATGGAGCTGTACCTCACGCCTCACTCCCTCACACATGTAGCTGTACCTCACTCACTCCCTCACACATGTAGCTGTACCTCACTCACTCCCTCACACATGTAGCTGTACCTCACTCACTCCCTCACACATGTAGCTGTACCTCACTCACTCCCTCACACATGTAGCTGTACCTCACTCACTCCCTCACACATGTAGCTGAACCTCACTCACTCCCTCACACATGTAGTTGTACCTCACTCACTCCCTCACGCATGTAGCTGTACTCACTCACTCCCTCACACATGTAGCTGTACCTCACTCACTCCCTCACACATGTAGCTGTACCTCATGCCTCACTCCCTCACATATGGAGCTGTACCTTACGCCTCACTCCCTCACACATGTAGCTGTACCTCACTCACTCCCTCACACATTTAGCTGTACCTCACTCACTCCCTCACACATGTAGCTGTACCTCACTCACTCCCTCACACATGTAGCTGTACCTCACTCACTCCCTCACACATGTAGCTGTACCTCACTCACTCCCTCATACATGTAGCTGTACCTCACTCACTCCCTCAAACATATAGCTGTACCTCACGCTCACTCCCTCACACATGTAGCTGTACCTCACGCCTCACTCCCTCACACATGTAGCTGTACCTCACGCCTCACTCCCTCACACATGTAGCTGTACCTCACGCCTCACTCCCTCACACATGTAGCTGTACCTCCCGCCTCACTCCCTCACACATGTAGCAGTACCTCACGCCTCACTCCCTCACACATGTAGCTGTACCTCACGCCTCACTCCCTCACACATGTAGCTGTACCTCACGCCTCACTCCCTCACACATGTACCTGTACCTCACGCCTCACTCCCTCTCACATGGAGCTGTACCTCACTACCTCACACATGTAGCTGTACCTCACGCCTCACTCCCTCACACATGTAGCTGTACCTCACGCCTCACTCCCTCACACATGTAGCTGTACCTCACGCCTCACTCCCTCACACATGTAGCTGTACCTCACTCACTCCCTCACACATGTAGCTGTACCTCACGCCTCACTCCCTCACACATGTAGCTGTACCTCACTCACTCCCTCACACATGTAGCTGTACCTCACGCCTCACTCCCTCAACATGTAGATGTACCTCACTCACTCCCTCACACATGTAGCTGTACCTCACGCCTCACTCCCTCACACATGTAGCCGTACCTCACGCCTCACTCCCTCACACATGTAGCTGTACCTCACGCCTCACTCCCTCACACATGTAGCTGTACCTAACTCACTCTCTCACACATGTAGCTGTACCTCACGCCTCAATCCCTCACACATGTAGCTATACCTCACTCACTCCCTCACACATGTAGCTGTATCTCACGCCTCACTCCCTCACACATGTAGCTGTACCTCACTCACTCCCTCACACATGGAGCTGTACCTCACTCCCTCCCTCACACATGTAGCTGTACCTCACTCACTCCCTCACACATGTAGCTGTACCTCACTCACTCCCTCACACATGTAGCTGTATCTCACTCACTCCCTCACACATGTAGCTGTACCTCACTCACTCCCTCACACATGGAGCTGTACCTCACTCCCTCCCTCACACATGTAGCTGTACCTCACTCACTCCCTCTGTTACGAACCCGATCCAGCGTCCGAGCCGGGAGCAGTGACAACCACGCCATCTGTGGGTCAGCTCCCGAAAACCCCGCCAAACGGACGACGACACCTGGTGAGGACAGCGTGTACTGGCCTCGAGGACCAGTTTCCAGTCTGGTTCAGCACTCAACACCGCCGCTCCTGACCTCTGGTGAGGTGGTGCTCCGACGACAGCGCCATCTATGGAGTGGATATGTCGGGCGTTTGTATCTGAGCCTGTGAGTGTGGTGTATTAGTGTCCCAGTTATTGATGACGTGTCTGTTTACAGAGCCGACCTGGGACCACTGTGTTGAAGGTGGAGTCAGTCTACCCGAGGCAGCCAGTCTCCATACAGTGAAGTTTGCTGCAGCTGTTGTGACGTCGTCCCCCCGGAAGAACACTGTGGTGTGTTAAGCCTGCCAGTGGAGTGGCAGTGGAAGGATTTACCCGGGACCGACGGTTGGAGACGATAATCCACTGGGGTATTGAGGACAGGAGGGTGATTGGTGATATCACACGAGACTCCTGTCTAGGGCGTACCCCTTTTATCGCTCGTGGAGTGGCCGTACCAGCCATGGTGGCTCAGTACCTGCCAGCAGACCTGCTGGACGTGTGGTTGACGGCCTCCACGACGGTGCCCCCAGTGGACCTGTGTTGTGGCTGACCTGTGGCCAGGGTAGACTCGGCGTTCTCAGAGGACACGTCTTGAGGCCACGAAGAAAGCACCGCGGACTCAGCACCTAGCTTCGAGGATCCATAGTCTCCAGCAGAAGACTACAGTGTTGATCCCCTTGTAAAGTGTTAATACCCCTCCCCCTTGTGTACTCTTTTATTATATATATTTAAACGGTGAAGGTGAATATTATATTATATTAAGTTCTTACCTTTCTTTCCCTACTCCCTTTAAGTTACTTGCGTCACGGATCGCATCCCTTGATAGCCTCTACTGGCTTGGGGCCGGATATATATCTTCCTCTAACTACATCAGAGTAAGAACCCCGTTGCGTCCCGAGAGGGCCGTAACACCCTCACACATGTAGCTGTACCTCACTCACTCCCTCACACATGTAGCTGTACCTCACTCACTCCCTCACACATGTAGCTGTACCTCACGCCTTACTCCCTCACACATGGAGCTGTACCTCACTCACTCCCTTCACACATGTAGCTGTACCTCACTCACTCCCTCACACATGTAGCTGTACCTAACTCACTCCCTCACACATGTAGCTGTACCTCACTCACTCCCTCACACATGTAGCTGTACCTCATGCCTCACTCCCTCACATATGGAGCTGTACCTCACGCCTCACTCCCTCACACATGTAGCTGAACCTCACTCACTCCCTCACACATTTAGCTGTACCTCACTCACTCCCTCACACATGTAGCTGTACCTCACTCACTCCCTCACACATGTAGCTGTACCTCACTCACTCCCTCATACATGTAGCTGTACCTCACTCACTCCCTCACACATGTAGCTGAACCTCACTCACTCCCTCACACATGTAGTTGTACCTCACTCACTCCCTCACGCATGTAGCTGTACCTCACTCACTCCCTCACACATGTAGCTGTACCTCACTCACTCCCTCACACATGTAGCTGTACCTCATGCCTCACTCCCTCACATATGGAGCTGTACCTCACGCCTCGCTCCCTCACACATGTAGCTGAACCTCACTCACTCCCTCACACATTTAGCTGTACCTCACTCACTCCCTCACACATGTAGCTGTACCTCACTCACTCCCTCACACATGTAGCTGTACCTCACTCACTCCCTCACACATGTAGCTGTACCTCACTCACTCCCTCACACATGGAGCTGTACCTCACTCACTCCCTCATACATGTAGCTGTACCTCACTCACTCCCTCAAACATATAGCTGTACCTCACGCCTCACTCCCTCACACATGTAGCTGTACCTCACGCCTCACTCACTCACACATGTAGCTGTACCTCACGCCTCACTCCCTCACACATGTAGCTGTACCTCACGCCTCACTCCTTCACACATGTAGCTGTACCTCCCGCCTCACTCCCTCACACATGTAGCTGTACCTCACGCCTCACTCCCTCACACATGTAGCTGTACCTCACGCCTCACTCCCTCACACATGTACCTGTACCTCACGCCTCACTCCCTCACACATGTACCTGTAACTCACGCCTCACTCCCTCTCACATGGAGCTGTACCTCACTCCCTCACACATGTAGCTGTACCTCACGCCTCACTCCCTCACACATGTAGCTGTACCTCACGCCTCACTCCCTCACACATGTAGCTGTACCTCACGCCTCACTCCCTCACACATGTAGCTGTACCTCACGCCTCACTCCCTCACACATGTAGCTATACCTCACTCACTCCCTCACACATGGAGCTGTACCTCACTCCCTCCCTCACACATGTAGCTGTACCTCACTCACTCCCTCACACATGTAGCTGTACCTCACTCACTCCCTCACACATGTAGCTGTACCTCACTCACTCCCTCACACATGGAGCTGTACCTCACTCACTCCCCTCACACATGTAGCTGTACCTCACTCACTCCCCTCACACATGTAGCTGTACCTCACTCACTCCCTCACACATGTAGCTGTACCTAACTCACTCCCTCACACATGTAGCTGTACCTCACTCACTCCCTCACACATGTAGCTGTACCTCATGCCTCACTCCCTCACACATGTAGCTGTACCTCACGCCTCACTCCCTCACACATGTAGCTGTACCTCACGCCTCACTCCCTCACACATGTAGCTGTACCTCACGCCTCACTCCCTCACACATGTACCTGTACCTCACGCCTCACTCCCACTCACATGGAGCTGTACCTCACTCCCTCACACATGTAGCTGTACCTCACGCCTCACTCCCTCACACATGTAGCTGTACCTCACGCCTCACTCCCTCACACATGTAGCTGTACCTCACGCCTCACTCCCTCACACATGTAGCTGTACCTCACTCACTCCCTCACACATGTAGCTGTACCTCACGCCTCGCTCCCTCACACATGTAGCTGTACCTCACTCACTCCCTCACACATGTAGCTGTACCTCACGCCTCACTCCCTCAACATGTAGATGTACCTCACTCACTCCCTCACACATGTAGCTGTACCTCACGCCTCACTCCCTCACACATGTAGCCGTACCTCACGCCTCACTCCCTCACACATGTAGCTGTACCTCACGCCTCACTCCCTCACACATGTAGCTGTACCTAACTCACTCCCTCACACATGTAGCTGTACCTCACGCCTCACTCCCTCACACATGTAGCTATACCTCACTCACTCCCTCACACATGTAGCTGTATCTCACGCCTCACTCCCTCACACATGTAGCTGTACCTCACTCACTCCCTCACACATGGAGCTGTACCTCACTTCCTCCCTCACACATGTAGCTGTACCTCACTCACTCCCTCACACATGTAGCTGTACCTCACTCACTCCCTCACACATGTAGCTGTATCTCACTCACTCCCTCACACATGTAGCTGTACCTCACTCACTCCCTCACACATGGAGCTGTACCTCACTCCCTCCCTCACAAATGTAGCTGTACCTCACTCACTCCCTCACACATGTAGCTGTACCTCACTCACTCCCTCACACATGTAGCTGTACCTCACTCACTCCCTCACACATGTAGCTGTACCTCACGCCTTACTCCCTCACACATGGAGCTGTACCTCACTCACTCCCCTCACACATGTAGCTGTACCTCACTCACTCCCTCACACATGTAGCTGTACCTAACTCACTCCCTCACACATGTAGCTGTACCTCACTCACTCCCTCACACATGTAGCTGTACCTCATGCCTCACTCCCTCACATATGGAGCTGTACCTCACGCCTCACTCCCTCACACATGTAGCTGAACCTCACTCACTCCCTCACACATTTAGCTGTACCTCACTCACTCCCTCACACATGTAGCTGTACCTCACTCACTCCCTCACACATGTAGCTGTACCTCACTCACTCCCTCATACATGTAGCTGTACCTCACTCACTCCCTCACACATGTAGCTGAACCTCACTCACTCCCTCACACATGTAGTTGTACCTCACTCACTCCCTCACGCATGTAGCTGTACCTCACTCACTCCCTCACACATGTAGCTGTACCTCACTCACTCCCTCACACATGTAGCTGTACCTCATGCCTCACTCCCTCACATATGGAGCTGTACCTCACGCCTCACTCCCTCACACATGTAGCTGAACCTCACTCACTCCCTCACACATTTAGCTGTACCTCACTCACTCCCTCACACATGTAGCTGTACCTCACTCACTCCCTCACACATGTAGCTGTACCTCACTCACTCCCTCACACATGGAGCTGTACCTCACTCACTCCCTCATACATGTAGCTGTACCTCACTCACTCCCTCAAACATATAGCTGTACCTCACGCCTCACTCCCTCACACATGTAGCTGTACCTCACGCCTCACTCACTCACACATGTAGCTGTACCTCACGCCTCACTCCCTCACACATGTAGCTGTACCTCACGCCTCACTCCTTCACACATGTAGCTGTACCTCCCGCCTCACTCCCTCACACATGTAGCTGTACCTCACGCCTCACTCCCTCACACATGTAGCTGTACCTCACGCCTCACTCCCTCACACATGTACCTGTACCTCACGCCTCACTCCCTCACACATGTACCTGTACCTCACGCCTCACTCCCTCTCACATGGAGCTGTACCTCACTCCCTCACACATGTAGCTGTACCTCACGCCTCACTCCCTCACACATGTAGCTGTACCTCACGCCTCACTCCCTCACACATGTAGCTGTACCTCACGCCTCACTCCCTCACACATGTAGCTATACCTCACTCACTCCCTCACACATGTAGCTGTACCTCACTCACTCCCTCACACATGGAGCTGTACCTCACTCCCTCCCTCACACATGCAGCTGTACCTCACTCACTCCCTCACACATGTAGCTGTACCTCACTCACTCCCTCACACATGTAGCTGTACCTCACTCACTCCCCTCACACATGTAGCTGTACCTCACTCACTCCCTCACACATGGAGCTGTACCTCACTCCCTCCCTCACACATGTAGCTGTACCTCACTCACTCCCTCACACATGTAGCTGTACCTCACTCACTCCCTAACACATGTAGCTGTACCTCACTCACTCCCTCACACATGTAGCTGTACCTCACGCCTTACTCCCTCACACATGGAGCTGTACCTCACTCACTCCCCTCACACATGTAGCTGTACCTCACTCACTCCCTCACACATGTAGCTGTACCTAACTCACTCCCTCACACATGTAGCTGTACCTCACTCACTCCCTCACACATGTAGCTGTACCTCATGCCTCACTCCCTCACACATGTAGCTGTACCTCACGCCTCACTCCCTCACACATGTAGCTGTACCTCACGCCTCACTCCCTCACACATGTAGCTGTACCTCACGCCTCACTCCCTCACACATGTACCTGTACCTCACGCCTCACTCCCACTCACATGGAGCTGTACCTCACTCCCTCACACATGTAGCTGTACCTCACGCCTCACTCCCTCACACATGTAGCTGTACCTCACGCCTCACTCCCTCACACATGTAGCTGTACCTCACGCCTCACTCCCTCACACATGTAGCTGTACCTCACTCACTCCCTCACACATGTAGCTGTACCTCACGCCTCGCTCCCTCACACATGTAGCTGTACCTCACTCACTCCCTCACACATGTAGCTGTACCTCACGCCTCACTCCCTCAACATGTAGATGTACCTCACTCACTCCCTCACACATGTAGCTGTACCTCACGCCTCACTCCCTCACACATGTAGCCGTACCTCACGCCTCACTCCCTCACACATGTAGCTGTACCTCACGCCTCACTCCCTCACACATGTAGCTGTACCTAACTCACTCCCTCACACATGTAGCTGTACCTCACGCCTCACTCCCTCACACATGTAGCTATACCTCACTCACTCCCTCACACATGTAGCTGTATCTCACGCCTCACTCCCTCACACATGTAGCTGTACCTCACTCACTCCCTCACACATGGAGCTGTACCTCACTTCCTCCCTCACACATGTAGCTGTACCTCACTCACTCCCTCACACATGTAGCTGTACCTCACTCACTCCCTCACACATGTAGCTGTACCTCACTCACTCCCTCACACATGGAGCTGTACCTCACTCCCTCCCTCACACATGTAGCTGTACCTCACTCACTCCCTCACACATGTAGCTGTACCTCACTCACTCCCTCACACATGTAGCTGTACCTCACTCACTCCCTCACACATGTAGCTGTACCTCACGCCTTACTCCCTCACACATGGAGCTGTACCTCACTCACTCCCCTCACACATGTAGCTGTACCTCACTCACTCCCTCACACATGTAGCTTTACCTAACTCACTCCCTCACACATGTAGCTGTACCTCACTCACTCCCTCACACATGTAGCTGTACCTCATGCCTCACTCCCTCACATATGGAGCTGTACCTCACTCACTCCCTCACACATGTAGCTGTACCTCACTCACTCCCTCACACATGTAGCTGTACCTCACTCACTCCCTCACACATGTAGCTGTACCTCACTCACTCCCTCACACATGGAGCTGTTCCTCACTCCATGTGAGTGAGGCCTCACTCACACATGTAGCTGTACCTCACTCACTCCCTCACACATGTAGCTGTACGTAACTCACTCCCTCACACATGTAGCTGTACCTCACGCCTCACTCCCTCACACATGTAGCTGTACCTCACTCACTCAGTCACACATGTAGCTGTACCTCACTCACTCCCTCACACATGTAGCTGTACCTCACTCACTCCCTCACACATGTAGCTGTACCTCACGCCTTACTCCCTCACACATGGAGCTGTACCTCATTCACTCCCCTCACACATGTAGCTGTACCTCACTCACTCCCTCACACATGTAGCTGTACCTAACTCACTCCCTCACACATGTAGCTGTACCTCACTCACTCCCTCACACATGGAGCTGTACCTCACTCACTCCCTCATACATGTAGCTGTACCTCACTCACTCCCTCAAACATAAAGCTGTACCTCACGCCTCACTCCCTCACACATGTAGCTGTACCTCACGCCTCACTATTTCACACATGTAGCTGTACCTCACGCCTCACTCCCCCACACATGTAGCTGTACCTCACGCCTCACTCCTTCACACATGTAGCTGTACCTCCCGCCTCACTCCCTCACACATGTAGCTGTACCTCACGCCTCACTCCCTCACACATGTAGCTGTACCTCACGCCTCACTCCCTCACACATGTAGCTGTACCTCACGCCTCACTTCCTCACACATGTACCTGTACCTCACGCCTCACTCCCTCTCACATGGAGCTGTACCTCACTCCCTCACACATGTAGCTGTACCTCACGCCTCACTCCCTCACACATGTAGCTGTACCTCACGCCTCACTCCCTCACACATGTAGCTGTACCTCACGCCTCACTCCCTCACACATGTAGCTGTACCTCACTCACTCCCTCACACATGTAGCTGTACCTCACGCCTCACTCCCTCACACATGTAGCTGTACCTCACTCACTCCCCTCACACATGTAGCTGTACCTCACGCCTCACTCCCTCAACATGTAGATGTACCTCACTCACTCCCTCACACATGTAGCTGTACCTCACGCCTCACTCCCTCACACATGTAGCCGTACCTCACGCCTCACTCCCTCACACATGTAGCTGTACCTCACGCCTCACTCCCTCACACATGTAGCTGTACCTAACTCACTCCCTCACACATGTAGCTGTACCTCACGCCTAACTCCCTCACACATGTAGCTATACCTCACTCACTCCCTCACACATGTAGCTGTATCTCACGCCTCACTCCCTCACACATGTAGCTGTACCTCACTCACTCCCTCACACATGGAGCTGTACCTCACTCCCTCCCTCACACATGTAGCTGTACCTCACTCACTCCCTCACACATGTAGCTGTACCTCACTCACTCCCTCACACATGTAGCTGTACCTCACTCACTCCCTCACACATGTAGCTGTACCTCACGCCTTACTCCCTCACACATGGAGCTGTACCTCACTCACTCCCCTCACACATGTAGCTGTACCTCACTCACTCCCTCACACATGGAGCTGTACCTCACTCCCTCCCTCACACATGTAGCTGTACCTCACTCACTCCCTCACACATGTAGCTGTACCTCACGCCTTACTCTCTCACACATGTAGCTGTACCTCACGCCTCACTCCCTCACACATGTAGCTGTACCTCCCTCACTCCCTCACACATGTAGCTGTACCTCACTCACTCCCTCACACATGTAGCTGTACCTCACTCACTCCCTCACACATGTAGCTGTACCTCACGCCTGACTCCCTCACACATGTAGCTGTAACTTACTCACTCCCTCACACATGTAGCTGTACCTAACTCACTCCCTCACACATGTAGCTGTACCTCACTCACTCCCTCACACATGGAGCTGTACCTCACTCACTCCCTCATACATGTAGCTGTACCTCACTCACTCCCTCACACATGTAGCTGTACCTCACGCCTCACTCACTCACACATGTAGCTGTACCTCACGCCTCACTCCCTCACACATGTAGCTGTACCTCACGCCTCACTCCCTCACACATGTAGCTGTACCTCCCGCCTCACTCCCTTACACATGTAGCTGTACCTCACGCCTCACTCCCTCATACATGTAGCTGTACCTCACGCCTCACTCCCTCACACATGTACCTGTACCTCACGCCTCACTCCCTCACACATGTACCTGTACCTCACGCCTCACTCCCTCTCACATGGAGCTGTACCTCACTCCCTCACACATGTAGCTGTACCTCACGCCTCACTCCCTCACACATGTAGCTGTACCTCACGCCTCACTCCATCACACATGTAGCTGTACCTCACGCCTCACTCCCTCACACATGTAGCTGTACCTCACTCACTCCCTCACACATGTAGCTGTACCTCACGCCTAACTCCCTCACACATGTAGCTGTACCTCACTCACTCCCTCACACATGTAGCTGTACCTCACGCCTCACTCCCTCAACATGTAGATGTACCTCACTCACTCCCTCACACATGTAGCTGTACCTCACGCCTCACTCCCTCACACATGTAGCCGTACTTCACGCCTCACTCCCTCACACATGTAGCTGTACCTCACGCCTCACTCCCTCACACATGTAGCTGTACCTAACTCACTCCCTCACACATGTAGCTGTACCTCACGCCTCACTCCCTCACACATGTAGCTATACCTCACTCACTCCCTCACACATGTAGCTGTATCTCACGCCTCACTCCCTCACACATGTAGCTGTACCTCACTGACTCCCTCACACATGGAGCTGTACCTCACTCCCTCCCTCACACATGTAGCTGTACCTCACTCACTCCCTCACACATGTAGCTGTACCTCACTCACTCCCTCACACATGTAGCTGTACCTCACTCACTCCCTCACACATGTAGCTGTACCTCACTCACTCCCTCACACATGGAGCTGTACCTCACTCCCTCCCTCACACATGTAGCTGTACCTCACTCACTCCCTCACACATGTAGCTGTACCTCACTCACTCCCTCACACATGTAGCTGTACCTCACTCACTCCCTCACACATGTAGCTGTACCTCACGCCTTACTCCCTCACACATGGAGCTGTACCTCACTCACTCCCCTCACACATGTAGCTGTACCTCACTCACTCCCTCACACATGTAGCTGTACCTAACTCACTCCCTCACACATGTAGCTGTACCTCACGCCTCACTCCCTCACACATGTAGCCGTACTTCACGCCTCACTCCCTCACACATGTAGCTGTACCTCACGCCTCACTCCCTCACACATGTAGCTGTACCTAACTCACTCCCTCACACATGTAGCTGTACCTCACGCCTCACTCCCTCACACATGTAGCTATACCTCACTCACTCCCTCACACATGTAGCTGTACCTCACTCACTCCCTCACACATGTAGCTGTACCTCACGCCTTACTCCCTCACACATGGAGCTGTACCTCACTCACTCCCCTCACACATGTAGCTGTACCTCACTCACTCCCTCACACATGTAGCTGTACCTAACTCACTCCCTCACACATGTAGCTGTACCTCACTCACTCCCTCACACATGTAGCTGTACCTCATGCCTCACTCCCTCACATATGGAGCTGTACCTCACTCACTCCCTCACACATGTAGCTGTACCTCACTCACTCCCTCACACATGTAGCTGTACCTCACTCACTCACTCACACATGTAGCTGTACCTCACTCACTCCCTCACACATGTAGCTGTACCTAACTCACTCCCTCACACATGTAGCTGTACCTCACGCCTCACTCCCTCACACATGTAGCTGTACCTCACTCACTCCCTCACACATGTAGCTGTACCTCACTCACTCCCTCACACATGTAGCTGTACCTCACTCACTCCCTCACACATGTAGCTGTACCTCACGCCTTACTCCCTCACACATGGAGCTGTACCTCACTCACTCCCCTCACACATGTAGCTGTACCTCACTCACTCCCTCACACATGTAGCTGTACCTAACTCACTCACTCACACATGTAGCTGTACCTCACTCACTCCCTCACACATGGAGCTGTACCTCACTCACTCCCTCATACATGTAGCTGTACCTCACTCACTCCCTCAAACATATAGCTGTACCTCACGCCTCACTCCCTCACACATGTAGCTGTACCTCACGCCTCACTATTTCACACATGTAGCTGTACCTCACGCCTCACTCCCCCACACATGTAGCTGTACCTCACGCCTCACTCCTTCACACATGTAGCTGTACCTCCCGCCTCACTCCCTCACACATGTAGCTGTACCTCACGCCTCACTCCCTCACACATGTAGCTGTACCTCACGCCTCACTCCCTCACACATGTAGCTGTACCTCACGCCTCACTTCCTCACACATGTACCTGTACCTCACGCCTCACTCCCTCTCACATGGAGCTGTACCTCACTCCCTCACACATGTAGCTGTACCTCACGCCTCACTCCCTCACACATGTAGCTGTACCTCACGCCTCACTCCCTCACACATGTAGCTGTACCTCACGCCTCACTCCCTCACACATGTAGCTGTACCTCACTCACTCCCTCACACATGTAGCTGTACCTCACGCCTCACTCCCTCACACATGTAGCTGTACCTCACTCACTCCCTCACACATGTAGCTGTACCTCACGCCTCACTCCCTCAACATGTAGATGTACCTCACTCACTCCCTCACACATGTAGCTGTACCTCACGCCTCACTCCCTCACACATGTAGCCGTACCTCACGCCTCACTCCCTCACACATGTAGCTGTACCTCACGCCTCACTCCCTCACACATGTAGCTGTACCTAACTCACTCCCTCTCACATGTAGCTGTACCTCACGCCTCACTCCCTCACACATGTAGCTATACCTCACTCACACCCTCACACATGTAGCTGTATCTCACGCCTCACTCCCTCACACATGTAGCTGTACCTCACTCACTCCCTCACACATGGAGCTGTACCTCACTCCCTCCCTCACACATGTAGCTGTACCTCACTCACTCCCTCACACATGTAGCTGTACCTCACTCACTCCCTCACACATGTAGCTGTACCTCACTCACTCCCTCACACATGTAGCTGTACCTCACGCCTTACTCCCTCACACATGGAGCTGTACCTCACTCACTCCCCTCACACATGTAGCTGTACCTCACTCACTCCCTCACACATGGAGCTGTACCTCACTCCTTCCCTCACACATGTAGCTGTACCTCACTCACTCCCTCACACATGTAGCTGTACCTCACGCCTTACTCACACATGTAGCTGTACCTCACGCCTCACTCCCTCACACATGTAGCTGTACCTCCCTCACTCCCTCACGCATGTAGCTGTACCTCACGCCTTACTCCCTCACACATGTAGTTGTACCTCCCTCACTCCCTCACACATGTAGCTGTACCTCACGCCTTACTCTCTCACACATGTAGCTGTACCTCACGCCTCACTCCCTCACACATGTAGCTGTACCTCCCTCACTCCCTCACACATGTAGCTGTACCTCACGCCTTACTCCCTCACACATGGAGCTGTACCTCTCTCACTCCCCTCACACATGTAGCTGTACCTCACTCACTCCCTCACACATGTAGCTGTACCTCACTCACTCCCTCACACATGTAGCTGTACCTCACTCACTCCCTCACACATGTAGCTGTACCTCACGCCTTACTCTCTCACACATGTAGCTGTACCTCACGCCTCACTCCCTCACACATGTAGCTGTACCTCCCTCACTCCCTCACACATGTAGCTGTACCTCACTCACTCCCTCACACATGTAGCTGTACCTCACTCACTCCCTCACACATGTAGCTGTACCTCACGCCTCACTCCCTCACACATGTAGCTGTACCTCACGCCTTACTCCCTCACACATGGAGCTGTACCTCACTCACTCCCCTCACACATGTAGCTGTACCTCACTCACTCCCTCACACATGTAGCTGTACCTAACTCACTCCCTCACACATGTAGCTGTACCTCACTCACTCCCTCACACACGTAGCTGTACCTCATGCCTCACTCCCTCACATATGGAGCTGTACCTCACTCACTCCCTCACACATGTAGCTGTACCTCACTCACTCCCTCACACATGTAGCTGTACCTCACTCACTCCCTCACACATGTAGCTGTACCTCACTCACTCCCTCACACATGGAGCTGTACCTCACTCCATGTGAGTGAGGCCTCACTCACACATGTAGCTGTACCTCACTCACTCCCTCACACATGTAGCTGTACCTAACTCACTCCCTCACACATGTAGCTGTACCTCACGCCTCACTCCCTCACACATGTAGCTGTACCTCACTCACTCCCTCACACATGTAGCTGTACCTCACTCACTCCCTCACACATGTAGCTGTACCTCACTCACTCCCTCACACATGTAGCTGTACCTCACGCCTTACTCCCTCACACATGGAGCTGTACCTCACTCACTCCCCTCACACATGTAGCTGTACCTCACTCACTCCCTCACACATGTAGCTGTACCTAACTCACTCACTCACACATGTAGCTGTACCTCACTCACTCCCTCACACATGGAGCTGTACCTCACTCACTCCCTCATACATGTAGCTGTACCTCACTCACTCCCTCAAACATATAGCTGTACCTCACGCCTCACTCCCTCACACATGTAGCTGTACCTCACGCCTCACTCACTCACACATGTAGCTGTACCTCACGCCTCACTCCCCCACACATGTAGCTGTACCTCACGCCTCACTCCTTCACACATGTAGCTGTACCTCCCGCCTCACTCCCTCACACATGTAGCTGTACCTCACGCCTCACTCCCTCACACATGTAGCTGTACCTCACGCCTCACTCCCTCACACATGTAGCTGTACCTCACGCCTCACTTCCTCACACATGTACCTGTACCTCACGCCTCACTCCCTCTCACATGGAGCTGTACCTCACTCCCTCACACATGTAGCTGTACCTCACGCCTCACTCCCTCACACATGTAGCTGTACCTCACGCCTCACTCCCTCACACATGTAGCTGTACCTCACGCCTCACTCCCTCACACATGTAGCTGTACCTCACTCACTCCCTCACACATGTAGCTGTACCTCACGCCTCACTCCCTCACACATGTAGCTGTACCTCACTCACTCCCTCACACATGTAGCTGTACCTCACGCCTCACTCCCTCAACATGTAGATGTACCTCACTCACTCCCTCACACATGTAGCTGTACCTCACGCCTCACTCCCTCACACATGTAGCCGTACCTCACGCCTCACTCCCTCACACATGTAGCTGTACCTCACGCCTCACTCCCTCACACATGTAGCTGTACCTAACTCACTCCCTCTCACATGTAGCTGTACCTCACGCCTCACTCCCTCACACATGTAGCTATACCTCACTCACTCCCTCACACATGTAGCTGTATCTCACGCCTCACTCCCTCACACATGTAGCTGTACCTCACTCACTCCCTCACACATGGAGCTGTACCTCACTCCCTCCCTCACACATGTAGCTGTACCTCACTCACTCCCTCACACATGTAGCTGTACCTCACTCACTCCCTCACACATGTAGCTGTACCTCACTCACTCCCTCACACATGTAGCTGTACCTCACGCCTTACTCCCTCACACATGGAGCTGTACCTCACTCACTCCCCTCACACATGTAGCTGTACCTCACTCACTCCCTCACACATGGAGCTGTACCTCACTCCTTCCCTCACACATGTAGCTGTACCTCACTCACTCCCTCACACATGTAGCTGTACCTCACGCCTTACTCTCTCACACATGTAGCTGTACCTCACGCCTCACTCCCTCACACATGTAGCTGTACCTCCCTCACTCCCTCACGCATGTAGCTGTACCTCACGCCTTACTCCCTCACACATGTAGTTGTACCTCCCTCACTCCCTCACACATGTAGCTGTACCTCACGCCTTACTCTCTCACACATGTAGCTGTACCTCACGCCTCACTCCCTCACACATGTAGCTGTACCTCCCTCACTCCCTCACACATGTAGCTGTACCTCACGCCTTACTCCCTCACACATGGAGCTGTACCTCTCTCACTCCCCTCACACATGTAGCTGTACCTCACTCACTCCCTCACACATGTAGCTGTACCTCACTCACTCCCTCACACATGTAGCTGTACCTCACTCACTCCCTCACACATGTAGCTGTACCTCACGCCTTACTCTCTCACACATGTAGCTGTACCTCACGCCTCACTCCCTCACACATGTAGCTGTACCTCCCTCACTCCCTCACACATGTAGCTGTACCTCACTCACTCCCTCACACATGTAGCTGTACCTCACTCACTCCCTCACACATGTAGCTGTACCTCACGCCTCACTCCCTCACACATGTAGCTGTACCTTACTCACTCCCTCACACATGTAGCTGTACCTAACTCACTCCCTCACACATGTAGCTGTACCTCACTCACTCCCTCACACATGGAGCTGTACCTCACTCACTCCCTCATACATGTAGCTGTACCTCACTCACTCCCTCAAACATATAGCTGTACCTCACGCCTCACTCCCTCACACATGTAGCTGTACCTCACGCCTCACTCACTCACACATGTAGCTGTACCTCACGCCTCACTCCCTCACACATGTAGCTGTACCTCACGCCTCACTCCCTCACACATGTAGCTGTACCTCCCGCCTCACTCCCTCACACATGTAGCTGTACCTCACGCCTCACTCCCTCATACATGTAGCTGTACCTCACGCCTCACTCCCTCACACATGTACCTGTACCTCACGCCTCACTCCCTCACACATGTACCTGTACCTCACGCCTCACTCCCTCTCACATGGAGCTGTACCTCACTCCCTCACACATGTAGCTGTACCTCACGCCTCACTCCCTCACACATGTAGCTGTACCTCACGCCTCACTCCCTCACACATGTAGCTGTACCTCACGCCTCACTCCCTCACACATGTAGCTGTACCTCACTCACTCCCTCACACATGTAGCTGTACCTCACGCCTCACTCCCTCACACATGTAGCTGTACCTCACTCACTCCTCACACATGTAGCTGTACCTCACGCCTCACTCCCTCAACATGTAGATGTACCTCACTCACTCCCTCACACATGTAGCTGTACCTCACGCCTCACTCCCTCACACATGTAGCCGTACTTCACGCCTCACTCCCTCACACATGTAGCTGTACCTCACGCCTCACTCCCTCACACATGTAGCTGTACCTAACTCACTCCCTCACACATGTAGCTGTACCTCACGCCTCACTCCCTCACACATGTAGCTATACCTCACTCACTCCCTCACACATGTAGCTGTATCTCACGCCTCACTCCCTCACACATGTAGCTGTACCTCACCTGACTCCCTCACACATGGAGCTGTACCTCACTCCCTCCCTCACACATGTAGCTGTACCTCACTCACTCCCTCACACATGTAGCTGTACCTCACTCACTCCCTCACACATGTAGCTGTACCTCACTCACTCCCTCACACATGTAGCTGTACCTCACTCACTCCCTCACACATGTAGCTGTACCTCACTCCCTCCCTCACACATGTAGCTGTACCTCACTCACTCCCTCACACATGTAGCTGTACCTCACTCACTCCCTCACACATGTAGCTGTACCTCACTCACCTCCCTCACACATGTAGCTGTACCTCACGCCTTACTCCTCACACATGGAGCTGTACCTCACTCACTCCCCTCACACATGTAGCTGTACCTCACTCACTCCCTCACACATGTAGCTGTACCTAACTCACTACCTCACACATGTAGCTGTACCTCACGCCTCACTCCCTCACACATGTAGCCGTACTTCACGCCTCACTCCCTCACACATGTAGCTGTACCTCACGCCTCACTCCCTCACACATGTAGCTGTACCTAACTCACTCCCTCACACATGTAGCTGTACCTCACGCCTCACTCCCTCACACATGTAGCTATACCTCACTCACTCCCCTCACACATGTAGCTGTATCTCACGCCTCACTCCCTCACACATGTAGCTGTACCTCACTGACTCCCTCACACATGGAGCTGTACCTCACTCCCTCCCTCACACATGTAGCTGTACCTCACTCACGTCCCTCACACATGTAGCTGTACCTCACCTCACTCCCTCACACATGTAGCTGTACCTCACTCACTCCCTCACACATGGAGCTGTACCTCACTCACTCCCTCACACATGTAGCTGTACCTCACGCCTTACTCCCTCACACATGGAGCTGTACCTCACTCACTCCCTCACACATGTAGCTGTACCTCACTCACTCCCTCACACATGTAGCTGTACCTAACTCACTCCCTCACACATGTAGCTGTACCTCACTCACTCCCTCACACATGTAGCTGTACCTCATGCCTCACTCCCTCACATATGAGCTGTACCTCACTCACTCCCTCACACATGTAGCTGTACCTCACTCACTCCCTCACACATGAAGCTGTACCTCACTCCACTCCCTCACACATGTAGCTGTACCTCACTCACTCCCTCACACATGTAGCTGTACCTCACTCCATGTGAGTGAGGCCTCACTCACACATGTAGCTGTACCTCACTCACTCACTCCCTCACACATGTAGCTGTACCTCACTCACTCCCTCACACATGTAGCTGTACCTCACGCCTCACTCCCTCACACATGGAGCTGTACCTCACTCACTCCCCTCACACAAGTAGCTGTACCTCACTCACTCCCTAACACATGTAGCTGTACCTCACTCACTCCCTCACACATGTAGCTGTACCTCACGCCTTACTCCCTCACACATGGAGCTGTACCTCACTCACTCCCCTCACACATGTAGCTGTACCTCACTCACTCCCTCACACATGTAGCTGTACCTAACTCACTCCCTCACACATGTAGCTGTACCTCACTCACTCCCTCACACATGGAGCTGTACCTCACTCACTCCCTCATACATGTAGCTGTACCTCACCTCACTCCCTCAAACATGTAGCTGTACCTCACGCCTCACTCCCTCACACATGTAGCTGTACCTCACTCCTCACTCACTCACACATGTAGCTGTACCTCACGCCTCACTCCCTCACACATGTAGCTGTACCTCACTCACTCCCCTCACACATGTAGCTGTACCTCCCGCCTCACTCCCTCACACATGTAGCTGTACCTCACGCCTCACTCCCTCACACATGTAGCTGTACCTCACGCCTCACTCCCTCACACATGTAGCTGTACCTCACCCTCACTTCCCTCACACATGTAGCTGTACCTCACGCCTCACTCCCTCATCACATGGTAGCTGTACCTCACTCACTCCCTCACACATGTAGCTGTACCTCACGCCTCACTCCCTCACACATGTAGCTGTACCTCACCTCACTCCCTCACACATGTAGCTGTACCTCACGCCTCACTCCTCACACATGTAGCTGTACCTCACTCACTCCCTCACACATGTAGCTGTACCTCACCCTCACTCCCTCACACATGTAGCTGTACCTCACTCACTCCCTCACACATGGAGCTGTACCTCACGCCTCACTCCCTCAACATGTAGATGTACCTCACTCACTCCCTCACACATGTAGCTGTACCTCACGCCTCACTCCCTCACACATGTAGCCGTACCTCACGCCTCACTCCCTCACACATGTAGCTGTACCTCACGCCTCACTCCCTCACACATGTAGCTGTACTAACTCACTCCCTCACACATGTAGCTGTACCTCACGCCTCACTCCCTCACACATGTAGCTATACCTCACTCACTCCCTCACACATGTAGCTGTATCTCACGCCTCACTCCCTCACACATGTAGCTGTACCTCACTCACTCCCTCACACATGGAGCTGTACCTCACTCCCTCCCTCACACATGTAGCTGTACCTCACTCACCTCCCTCACACATGTAGCTGTACCTCACTCACTCCCTCACACATGTAGCTGTACCTCACTCACTCCCTCACACATGTAGCTGTACCTCACGCCTTACTCCCTCACACATGGAGCTGTACCTCACTCACTCCCCTCACACATGTAGCTGTACCTCACTCACTCCCTCACACATGGAGCTGTACCTCACTCCCTCCCTCACACATGTAGCTGTACCTCACTCACTCCCTCACACATGTAGCTGTACCTCACGCCTTACTCCCTCACACATGTAGTTGTACCTCCCTCACTCCCTCACACATGTAGCTGTACCTCACGCCTTACTCTCTCACACATGTAGTTGTACCTCCCTCACTCCCTCACACATGTAGCTGTACCTCACGCCTTACTCTCTCACACATGTAGCTGTACCTCACGCCTCACTCCCTCACACATGTAGCTGTACCTCCCTCACTCCCTCACACATGTAGCTGTACCTCACGCCTTACTCCCTCACACATGGAGCTGTACCTCTCTCACTCCCCTCACACATGTAGCTGTACCTCACTCACTCCCTCACACATGTAGCTGTACCTCACTCACTCCCTCACACATGTAGCTGTACCTCACTCACTCCCTCACACATGTAGCTGTACCTCACGCCTTACTCTCTCACACATGTAGCTGTACCTCACGCCTCACTCCCTCACACATGTAGCTGTACCTCCCTCACTCCCTCACACATGTAGCTGTACCTCACGCCTTACTCCCTCACACATGGAGCTGTACCTCTCTCACTCCCCTCACACATGTAGCTGTACCTCCCTCACTCACTCACACATGTAGCTGTACCTCACTCACTCCCTCACACATGTAGCTGTACCTCACTCACTCCCTCACACATGTAGCTGTACCTCACGCCTCACTCCCTCACACATGTAGCTGTACCTTACTCACTCCCTCACACATGTAGCTGTACCTAACTCACTCCCTCACACATGTAGCTGTACCTCACTCACTCCCTCACACATGGAGCTGTACCTCACTCACTCCCTCATACATGTAGCTGTACCTCACTCACTCCCTCAAACATATAGCTGTACCTCACGCCTCACTCCCTCACACATGTAGCTGTACCTCACGCCTCACTCACTCACACATGTAGCTGTACCTCACGCCTCACTCCCTCACACATGTAGCTGTACCTCACGCCTCACTCCCTCACACATGTAGCTGTACCTCCCGCCTCACTCCCTCACACATGTAGCTGTACCTCACGCCTCACTCCCTCATACATGTAGCTGTTCCTCACGCCTCACTCCCTCACACATGTACCTGCACCTCACGCCTCACTCCCTCACACATGTACCTGTACCTCACGCCTCACTCCCTCTCACATGGAGCTGTACCTCACTCCCTTACACATGTAGCTGTACCTCACGCCTCACTCCCTCACACATGTAGCTGTACCTCACGCCTCACTCCCTCACACATGTAGCTGTACCTCACGCCTCACTCCCTCACACATGTAGCTGTACCTCACGCCTCACTCCCTTACACATGTAGCTGTACCTCACTCACTCCCTCACACATGTAGCTGTACCTCACGCCTCACTCCCTCACACATGTAGCTGTACCTCACTCACTCCCTCACACATGTAGCTGTACCTCACGCCTCACTCCCTCACACATGTAGCTATACCTCACTCACTCCCTCACACATGTAGCTGTATCTCACGCCTCACTCCCTCACACATGTAGCTGTACCTCACTCACTCCCTCACACATGGAGCTGTACCTCACTCCCTCCCTCACACATGTAGCTGTACCTCACTCACTCCCTCACACATGTAGCTGTACCTCACTCACTCCCTCACACATGTAGCTGTACCTCACTCACTCCCTCACACATGTAGCTGTACCTCACGCCTTACTCCCTCACACATGGAGCTGTACCTCACTCACTCCCCTCACACATGTAGCTGTACCTCACTCACTCCCTCACACATGGAGCTGTACCTCACTCCCTCCCTCACACATGTAGCTGTACCTCACTCACTCCCTCACACATGTAGCTGTACCTCACGCCTTACTCCCTCACACATGTAGTTGTACCTCCCTCACTCCCTCACACATGTAGCTGTACCTCACGCCTTACTCTCTCACACATGTAGCTGTACCTCACGCCTCACTCCCTCACACATGTAGCTGTACCTCCCTCACTCCCTCACACATGTAGCTGTACCTCACGCCTTACTCCCTCACACATGGAGCTGTACCTCTCTCACTCCCCTCACACATGTAGCTGTACCTCACTCACTCCCTCACACATGTAGCTGTACCTCACTCACTCCCTCACACATGTAGCTGTACCTCACTCACTCCCTCACACATGTAGCTGTACCTCACGCCTTACTCTCTCACACATGTAGCTGTACCTCACGCCTCACTCCCTCACACATGTAGCTGTACCTCCCTCACTCCCTCACACATGTAGCTGTACCTCACTCACTCCCTCACACATGTAGCTGTACCTCACTCACTCCCTCACACATGTAGCTGTACCTCACGCCTCACTCCCTCACCCATGTAGCTGTACCTTACTCACTCCCTCACACATGTAGCTGTACCTAACTCACTCCCTCACACATGTAGCTGTACCTAACTCACTCCCTCACACATGTAGCTGTACCTCACTCACTCCCTCACACATGGAGCTGTACCTCACTCACTCCCTCAAACATATAGCTGTACCTCACGCCTCACTCCCTCACACATGTAGCTGTACCTCACGCCTCACTCACTCACACATGTAGCTGTACCTCACGCCTCACTCCCTCACACATGTAGCTGTACCTCACGCCTCACTCCCTCACACATGTAGCTGTACCTCCCGCCTCACTCCCTCACACATGTAGCTGTACCTCACGCCTCACTCCCTCATACATGTAGCTGTACCTCACGCCTCACTCCCTCACACATGTACCTGTACCTCACGCCTCACTCCCTCACACATGTACCTGTACCTCACGCCTCACTCCCTCTCACATGGAGCTGTACCTCACTCCCTTACACATGTAGCTGTACCTCACGCCTCACTCCCTCACACATGTAGCTGTACCTCACGCCTCACTCCCTCACACATGTAGCTGTACCTCACGCCTCACTCCCTCACACATGTAGCTGTACCTCACTCACTCCCTCACACATGTAGCTGTACCTCACGCCTCACTCCCTCACACATGTAGCTGTACCTCACTCACTCCCTCACACATGTAGCTGTACCTCACGCCTCACTCCCTCAACATGTAGATGTACCTCACTCACTCCCTCACACATGTAGCTGTACCTCACGCCTCACTCCCTCACACATGTAGCCGTACCTCACGCCTCACTCCCTCACACATGTAGCTGTACCTCACGCCTCACTCCCTCACACATGTAGCTGTACCTAACTCACTCCCGCACACATGTAGCTGTACCTCACGCCTCACTCCCTCACACATGTAGCTATACCTCACTCACTCCCTCACACATGTAGCTGTATCTCACGCCTCACCCCCTCACACATGTAGCTGTACCTCACTCACTCCCTCACACATGGAGCTGTACCTCACTCCCTCCCTCACACATGTTGCTGTACCTCACTCACTCCCTCACACATGTAGCTGTACCTCACTCACTCCCTCACACATGTAGCTGTACCTCACTCACTCCCTCACACATGTAGCTGTACCTCACTCACTCCCTCACACATGGAGCTGTACCTCACTCCCTCCCTCACACATGTAGCTGTACCTCACTCACTCCCTCACACATGTAGCTGTACCTCACTCACTCCCTCACACATGTAGCTGTACCTCACTCACTCCCTCACACATGTAGCTGTACCTCACGCCTTACTCCCTCACACATGGAGCTGTACCTCACTCACTCCCCTCACACATGTAGCTGTACCTCACTTACTCCCTCACACATGTAGCTGTACCTAACTCACTCCCTCACACATGTAGCTGTACCTCACTCACTCCCTCACACAGGGAGCTGTACCTCACTCACTCCCTCATACATGTAGCTGTACCTCACTCACTCCCTCAAACATATAGCTGTACCTCACGCCTCACTCCCTCACACATGTAGCTGTACCTCACGCCTCACTCACTCACACATGTAGCTGTACCTCACGCCTCACTCCCTCACACATGTAGCTGTACCTCACGCCTCACTCCCTCACACATGTAGCTGTACCTCCCGCCTCACTCCCTCACACATGTAGCTGTACCTCACGCCTCACTCCCTCACACATGTAGCTGTACCTCACGCCTCACTCCCTCACACATGTAGCTGTACCTTACGCCTCACTCCCTCACACATGTAGCTATACCTCACTCACTCCCTCACACATGTAGCTGTATCTCACGCCTCACCCCCTCACACATGTAGCTGTACCTCACTCACTCCCTCACACATGGAGCTGTACCTCACTCCCTCCCTCACACATGTTGCTGTACCTCACTCACTCCCTCACACATGTAGCTGTACCTCACTCACTCCCTCACACATGTAGCTGTACCTCACTCACTCCCTCACACATGTAGCTGTACCTCACTCACTCCCTCACACATGGAGCTGTACCTCACTCCCTCCCTCACACATGTAGCTTTACCTCACTCACTCCCTCACACATGTAGCTGTACCTCACTCACTCCCTCACACATGTAGCTGTACCTCACTCACTCCCTCACACATGTAGCTGTACCTCACGCCTTACTCCCTCACACATGGAGCTGTACCTCACTCACTCCCCTCACACATGTAGCTGTACCTCACTTACTCCCTCACACATGTAGCTGTACCTAACTCACTCCCTCACACATGTAGCTGTACCTCACTCACTCCCTCACACAGGGAGCTGTATCTCACTCACTCCCTCATACATGTAGCTGTACCTCACTCACTCCCTCAAACATATAGCTGTACCTCACGCCTCACTCCCTCACACATGTAGCTGTACCTCACGCCTCACTCACTCACACATGTAGCTGTACCTCACGCCTCACTCCCTCACACATGTAGCTGTACCTCACGCCTCACTCCCTCACACATGTAGCTGTACCTCCCGCCTCACTCCCTCACACATGTAGCTGTACCTCACGCCTCACTCCCTCACACATGTAGCTGTACCTCACGCCTCACTCCCTCACACATGTAGCTGTACCTTACGCCTCACTCCCTCACACATGTACCTGTACCTCACGCCTCACTCCCTCTCACATGGAGCTGTACCTCACTCCCTCACACATGTAGCTGTACCTCACGCCTCACTCCCTCACACATGTAGCTGTACCTCACGCCTCACTCCCTCACACATGTAGCTGTACCTCACACCTCACTCCCTCACACATGTAGCTGTACCTCACTCACTCCCTCACACATGTAGCTGTACCTCACGCCTCACTCCCTCACACATGTAGCTGTACCTCACTCACTCCCTCACACATGTAGCTGTACCTCACGCCTCACTCCCTCAACATGTAGATGTACCTCACTCACTCCCTCACACATGTAGCTGTACCTCATGCCTCACTCCCTCACATATGTAGCCGTACCTCACGCCTCACTCCCTCACACATGTAGCTGTACCTCACGCCTCACTCCCTCACACATGTAGCTGTACCTAACTCACTCCCTCACACATGTAGCTGTACCTCACGCCTCACTCCCTCACACATGTAGCTATACCTCACTCACTCCCTCACACATGTAGCTGTATCTCACGCCTCACTCCCTCACACATGTATCTGTACCTCACTCACTCCCTCACACATGTAGCTGTACCTCACTCACTCCCACACACATGTAGCTGTACCTCACTCACTCCCTCACACATGTAGCTGTACCTCACGCCTTACTCCCTCACACATGGAGCTGTACCTCACTCACTCCCCTCATACATGTAGCTGTACCTCACTCACTCCCTCAAACATATAGCTGTACCTCACGCCTCACTCCCTCACACATGTAGCTGTACCTCACGCCTCACTCACTCACACATGTAGCTGTACCTCACGCCTCACTCCCTCACACATGTAGCTGTACCTCACGCCTCACTCCCTCACACATGTAGCTGTACCTCCCGCCTCACTCCCTCACACATGTAGCTGTACCTCACGCCTCACTCCCTCACACATGTAGCTGTACCTCACGCCTCACTCCCTCACACATGTAGCTGTACCTTACGCCTCACTCCCTCACACATGTACCTGTACCTCACGCCTTACTCCCTCTCACATGGAGCTGTACCTCACTCCCTCACACATGTAGCTGTACCTCACGCCTCACTCCCTCACACATGTAGCTGTACCTCACGCCTCACTCCCTCACACATGTAGCTGTACCTCACACCTCACTCCCTCACACATGTAGCTGTACCTCACTCACTCCCTCACACATGTAGCTGTACCTCACGCCTCACTCCCTCACACATGTAGCTGTACCTCACTCACTCCCTCACACATGTAGCTGTACCTCACGCCTCACTCCCTCAACATGTAGATGTACCTCACTCACTCCCTCACACATGTAGCTGTACCTCATGCCTCACTCCCTCACATATGTAGCCGTACCTCACGCCTCACTCCCTCACACATGTAGCTGTACCTCACGCCTCACTCCCTCACACATGTAGCTGTACCTAACTCACTCCCTCACACATGTAGCTGTACCTCACGCCTCACTCCCTCACACATGTAGCTATACCTCACTCACTCCCTCACACATGTAGCTGTATCTCACGCCTCACTCCCTCACACATGTATCTGTACCTCACTCACTCCCTCACACATGTAGCTGTACCTCACTCACTCCCACACACATGTAGCTGTACCTCACTCACTCCCTCACACATGTAGCTGTACCTCACGCCTTACTCCCTCACACATGGAGCTGTACCTCACTCACTCCCCTCATACATGTAGCTGTACCTCACTCACTCCCTCACACATGGAGCTGTACCTCACTCCCTCCCTCACACATGTAGCTGTACCTCACTCACTCCCTCACACATGTAGCTGTACCTCACGCCTTACTCTCTCACACATGTAGCTGTACCTCACGCCTCACTCCCTCACACATGTAGCTGTACCTCCCTCACTCCCTCACACATGTAGCTGTACCTCACGCCTTACTCCCTCACACATGTAGTTGTACCTCCCTCACTCCCTCACACATGTAGCTGTACCTCACGCCTTACTCTCTCACACATGTAGCTGTACCTCACGCCTCACTCCCTCACACATGTAGCTGTACCTCCCTCACTCCCTCACACATGTAGCTGTACCTCACGCCTTACTCCCTCACACATGGAACTGTACCTCACGCCTTACTCCCTCACACATGGAGCTGTACCTCACTCACTCCCCTCACACATGTAGCTGTACCTCACTCACTCCCTCACACATGGAGCTGTACCTCACTCCCTCCCTCACACATGTAGCTGTACCTCACTCACTCCCTCACACATGTAGCTGTACCTCACGCCTTACTCTCTCACACATGTAGCTGTACCTCACGCCTCACTCCCTCACACATGTAGCTGTACCTCCCTCACTCCCTCACACATGTAGCTGTACCTCACGCCTTACTCCCTCACACATGTAGTTGTACCTCCCTCACTCCCTCACACATGTAGCTGTACCTCACGCCTTACTCTCTCACACATGTAGCTGTACCTCACGCCTCACTCCCTCACACATGTAGCTGTACCTCCCTCACTCCCTCACACATGTAGCTGTACCTCACGCCTTACTCCCTCACACATGGAGCTGTACCTCACTCACTCCCCTCACACATGTAGCTGTACCTCACTCACTCCCTCACACATGTAGCTGTACCTCACTCACTCCCTTACACATGTAGCTGTACCTCACTCACTCCCTCACACATGTAGCTGTACCTCACGCCTTACTCTCTCACACATATAGCTGTACCTCACGCCTTACTCCCTCACACATGTAGCTGTACCTCCCTCACTCCCTCACACATGTAGCTGTACCTCACTCACTCCCTCACACATGTAGCTGTACCTCACTCACTCCCTCACACATGTAGCTGAACCTCACGCCTCACTCCCTCACACATGTAACTGTACCTCCCTCACTCCCTCACACATGTAGCTGTACCTCACTCACTCCCTCACACATGTAGCTGTACCTCACTCACTCCCTCACACATGTAGCTGTACCTCACGCCTCACTCCCTCACACATGTAGCTGTACCTCCCTCACTCCCTCACACATGTAGCTGTACCTCACGCCTCACTCCCTCACACATGTAGCTGTACCTCACTCACTCCCTCACACATGTAGCTGTACCTCACGCCTCACTCCCTCACACATGTAGCTGTACCTCCCTCACTCCCTCACACATGTAGCTGTACCTCACGCCTCACTCCCTCACACATGTAGCTGTACCTCCCTCACTCCCTCACACATGTAGCTGTACCTCACTCACTCCCTCACACATGTAGCTGTACCTCACTCACTCCCTCACACATGTAGCTGTACCTCACGCCTCACTCCCTCACACATGTAACTGTACCTCCCTCACTCCCTCACACATGTAGCTGTACCTCACTCACTCCCTCACACATGTAGCTGTACCTGACTCACTCCCTCACACATGTAGCTGTACCTCACTCACTCCCTCACACATGGAGCTGTACCTCACTCCCTCACACATGGAGCTGTACCTCACGCCTCACTCCCTCACACATGTAGCTGTACCTCACTCACTCCCTCACACATGTAGCTGTACCTCACGCCTCACTCCCTCACACATGTAGCTGTACCTCCCTCACACATGTAGCTGTACCTCACTCACTCCCTCACACATGGAGCTGTACCTCACTCCCTCACACATGTAGCTGTACCTCACTCACTCCCTCACACATGTAGCTGTACCTCACGCCTCACTCCCTCACACATGTAGCTGTACCTCCCTCACACATGTAGCTGTACCTCACTCACTCCCTCACACATGGAGCTGTACCTCACTCCCTCACACATGGAGCTGTACCTCACGCCTCACTCCCTCACACATGTAGCTGTACCTCACTCACTCCCTCACACATGTAGCTGTACCTCACGCCTCACTCCCTCACACATGTAGCTGTACCTCCCTCACACATGTAGCTGTACCTCACTCACTCCCTCACACATGGAGCTGTACCTCACTCCCTCACACATGTAGCTGTACCTCACTCACTCCCTCACACATGTAGCTGTACCTCACGCCTCACTCCCTCACACATGTAGCTGTACCTCCCTCACACATGTAGCTGTACCTCACTCACTCCCTCACACATGGAGCTGTACCTCACTCCCTCACACATGTAGCTGTACCTCACGCCTCACTCCCTCACACATGGAGCTGTACCTCACGCCTCACTCCCTCACACACCTCACAGTCCCTCACCCTAAACAATCACTCACGGAGCCCACAAACTCCTGCTGGACATCTCTCTGGTGAGAGTCAGGTATTTAACACTGTATTACCCTCGCAAATGTATATTTTATACAGTAGTGTATATTTCTAAAAATATTCTTTCCTCTTACTGCATTTTACTTCAAGTTTATCACTTCCAGAACCGCTGGGAAAATTCTGGCTTTTATGAATTCATTATATCTAAAAATTCTTCAAAGCCTTGAGCATTTACATCTCTCTTTGTAGGTCTGACTGTGCTGTAATATCTCTATCCTCAACTCTCTTCTCCAGTGTTCACTACTCTCACTAATTCATTACAACAGCAACTATCACTATTCTAACCCGACACTACTCGTACAACTACTTCAAGACTACACCAAGACACCTCCAACACAACTCGTGTACAACACCAACACAACTTTAACTCTGCTCCAACACCACTACTCCCACACAACTTCCCACTGCTCCAGTAACACATCGAAACAACACATCAATACTTCTCCATCTTAACTCCAACACTATGCTAACACAACTCCAGGAAAACTCCCAAAACAGCTTCAACATCACTTCACCAAGACAGCTTCAACATCAATACACCAAGACAGCTTCAACATCACTACACCAAGACAGCTTCAACATCACTACACCAAGACAGCTTCAACATCACTACACCAAGACAGCTTCAACATCACTACACCAAGACAGCTTCAACATCACGACACCAAGACAGCTTCAACATCACTACACCAAGACAGCTTCAACACCACTACACCAAGACAGCTTCAACACCACTACACCAAGACAGCTTCAACACCACTACACCAAGACAGCTTCAACATCACTACATCAAGACAGCTTCAACATCACTACACCAAGACAGCTTCAACATCACGACACCAAGACAGCTTCAACATCACTACACCAAGACAGCTTCAACACCACTAAACCAAGACAGCTTCAACATCACGACACCAAGACAGCTTCAACATCACTACACCAAGACAGCTTCAACATCACTACACCAAGATAGCTTCAACATCACTACACCAAGACAGCTTCAACACCACTACACCAAGACAGCATCTACATCACTACACCAAGACAGCTTCAACATCACTACACCAAGACAGCTTCAACATTACTACACCAAGACAGCTTCAACATTACTACACCAAGACAGCTTCAACATCACTACACTAGGACAGCTTCAACATCACTACACCAGGACAGCTTCAACATCACTACACCAAAACAGCTTCAACATCACTCAACCAAAACAGCTTCAACATCACTCAGCCAAAGCAGCTTCAACATCACTCAGCCAAAGCAGCTTCAACATCACTCAACCAAGACAGCTTCGACATCACTCAACTAAGACAGCTTCGACATCACTACACCAAGACAGCTTCAACGTCACTACACCAAGGCACCTTCAACATCACTACACCAAGACAGCTTCAACACCATAGAAGCTGCCATATTGGTGCTACACAACTCAGACACAAGGTATGAACATAGGGATATATGGGACTCTTGACACTCTACTCTCCTATACGAAGCCACTCTCAATATGCTCACCCAAAACTCATTCATAATTATGTTTAACCTACGCTCGAAACCATCCCACGATTTTATGTTTATTGTGTTACCCGGTAATTGGTTCAATATATCAATTTTTTTTCAAACCAGTATTTACCCAGGTCTTCCATAGGTATGTAAGCCTAGCAAGCCCTGGGTAATTACTGGCTTGGAAAACAATGATTTCAAGTTATTATTTGTTTGTTATTTAGTGTTCAAATATTTAACATATTAGTATTCCCCTATGTTATATCTTTTCATTCACTGGTATACTTCAGTTATACGACAGTTTACTCTTAAGTATTAATGAAAATGTAAATTTAGTTTACTTAATCTGAATTCATAGGTTTTCAATTCCAGGGATTAACACACACATACACACACTCTTCCTCTCTCTCCTGCCACTCTCTACCTCTCTCTCTATTCTAAGACGAGGGTTCATTAGGTAGATCATTGAGGTCCCTAGTGAAGCTGCAAGCAAGAGTTGTTATCTTACATGAAATCATCTGAAGCCTGTCTCGAGAGATTCATTTATGTCATTAGACTCTTATTTGTATTCACAAGAATTTAACTAGCTTTAAAGTTAAGTAACTATCATATATGGCCAGGATGAGCTAGCCAGAGCCTGTATGTGATTGATACCCTGTGTAACAACCTGTTGAGCGAACAAGTTCCGCATGTAAGTCAGCCTAGCAATAAATGATCGTTGATAGAGTAATGTTCTCGAGAAAGGCAATTCCGGCTTGAATTGATGCACTCAGCCATCAACAGTTCCAGCATGAACTGATGATGGTTGAGAGTCTTGAGTTATGGGTGCCACCTACTGGTTGTCCTCGACGTTGGGCCAGGTGTGGAGCTGAACAACATAACAGTAAGTCTGCCAACGTCAGAGGAGCCTTCCCACATTGTCCCATAATCTGATGAATGATGGGGGGGGGGGCAGGTGATCCAGGAGAGGGGTGCATACTCTAGATGAGAGCGAACTTGTGTTTCATACAAGGTTTTGTAACCCGTCCTGGTGTCGAAGTTTGAGATGGGTTGAAGGTTTCCTGGCTGCCCGGCTTGCTGGGTTAAACATGGGGGCTTGACATGGACCTTGAAGAGTCAAACGTCACTCCCAAAATGTCAACTGAAACTCAGCAGGTGATCATGAAGTCGTCCAGTGACTGATGCCACTTAGTGAAGAGATTTAGCAGGAGATCAGCAGCAGACAGACATGTACTAAGGCCATACCGTCCATCACATAGCAGCCGGTGGTGATCAACAAATCATATTTGTAGAGAGATTAATATCTCAAGATTTTCACCATTAACTGAAGGCAGCGTTGGAAATTTCCAACAGTTATTCTCATCCCTAATACAACAGGATGTATTTCCTGTATTAGGCTTCATACACATCTAATATTCATTTACTAATCCTTAGTACAATGGGATGTACTTCCTGTACTGAGCGTAATAATTAACTAACACTACTAACATGTAGCTTAGTATTGTGGAATTTACTGTATTAGGTTGTGGAACATCATGTAATTTCTCCTAGAATTGTGTAGTGTTGCGTCAGCCACTCAAGGAGACTAAAGTTCCACACACCAGTAGCTTTAACACCAATGTAACCATTTACTTTCCTTCATTAGGAATAATTATTTAGTAATAGGTTTACCTTTACTATACAACTGTTTACCCAGCTTAATCGCTGTTCCAGTAAATCATATCATAATCTAACATCATTTCCACCACCAAGCAAGTATTGTTTTATTTGTGCCGTCTACATTAACTGACTTGCACTGTGAGAATTAAACGTCACCACATAAATTATAAAGAGCTCATAAACGCCCCCTTCCCTATTTAGCTTTATTAAATACATATAATATATGCTCGAACCCTCATGGTGAGCTAATACGCATGCGCGACTTGCGGGAGGGAGGAGAGAGGCCTCTCGCCATATTTGATCAACAAGCGTGACGGTGCTCCGAAGCGGTCCCGAAATATCTTACCATCCAGACGGCATCCTAACATCCCTGGACGCCAGATTGAGGACGCAGCTTACCAGAATCACGGACACCAGTTCGGCAGGCATTTTTACCTCATTTGTTCCATTTAACGACCTCTTAAAAAAGTTCATGTAGGTAGCCATGTCGTAACGCTGCGGGCATACCAAAAATTCCCACGTGAGTGCAACTCCTTTCCCTCCAAATATTTAGATATTACCTTATATATGTGTGAATACTAGTTTGGGGTGGACATTACGGAATTATCATTATTACAGCATGGTGCAACACCCCTGAGGAAGCGTGTGGCTGCCATACTCTCAAGTGTTCTAAGTAACACTATCTCAAGCTGGTTCCAGACTGTCGTACAGTGGACTGCATCTACGTCCCTCTGTCACAGCTGAGATTTAATCAGTTTTTCATTGTAGATAATACTTTATTACTCAGAGTCCATATATTATGGTCCTACGAACCATATATTCCCTTTTATGCATTATTAATCTTTACATTGCAATCGTATTTCTTGCATTATATATTTTCTCATTATCTATGTGTGTGCATATTATACTCATTATTATTATTGCATAATATATGTTACACATAGATTAATCTTATAGAATACCCCCGCCCCCCCCGAAATGTGTCATGGGAGGCTGGCTCTAGAATGATCTAATTTACAGTCATTGCTAAATAGAATTTATTCACATATAATCATAGATCTATAAGTCACTGATTTTCTCATTTTATTACTCATTCTGGTCCTTCGAGCTATCTTAGAATTAATCATTATTTTGCATTCTTAAAAGTATACATTCTATCAGTATTATACTGGAGCCAGATTTCCCCCATAGGCCGTGACACAGGCGGGTAGTGACCAGGCACTGAGCGGCGGCTCTTTATGTGCTGCCACAACATTTATCTTCTGCCAAGGGGAGCGACACATTCCCAGAGTCATTAAGAGTTGGAAGAGTCATGTGAAGGGTGGCTCCAGCAGGTCAGCAGAGCTCTATAATAGTCTTGGGCTGCCTTTGTCTGGCTCTACCACATGCCTGTGTCGAGTGGTGTATACAGGTGGTGAACCTGAGCCTCGTGTATACCCACTTCTGTCATCTCTGATGCGGTAAATGGAACAAGATGTGGAGGTTGTTGTTCAGGATCATCTGGGACTTGTATCTCGGGAGTAAAATGTTTGTTGTTAGTAGATGAGCTTCTCCTGGTTGTTGGTTGGTGCCATCCTCATGGTTGTGTGTGTCCTCAGGAGAATATCCCAGCAGGTGGATAACAGTCCTCCGCCCCCCTCATCTCTCTCTCTCTCTCTCTCTCTCTCTCTCTCTCTCTCTCTCTCTCTCTCTCTCTCTCTCTCTCTCTCTCTCTCACACACACACGTAATTTCTGTTTTGCCTTGTGTTATTTTTCCTTATATATAATTAATGTATATAAACAAGTTATTTTCAATGGTACCCAAGGTCTATTGTCTTCAAGACTGCGACTCACCGCCTTGAGGGCTCCTCTGTGCTCATGTTCCTGTCTGTGATCCAGG